>NW_026263123.1:0-161863 GCF_947179515.1 Apodemus sylvaticus | reverse complement strand
CTCGAAAGGATATGTAAGAATACCACTTCATAAGGAAATACACTTTTGCAGAGTAAAGACATATACGTACGCATTGGAAACTCTTTACGAGAAGAAATAACGCATAGTACAAAATTAGCTTGTATCTCCAAAACTACACGTTGTATCTCGAAAAGAATTGTTGTGGCGTGTACGTCTTAACATGTAGCATCTAAAGAGAACCAAAAGGAGAATTTTCTTTAGTCAAAATTTTTCAGAAAATCACGTTTTAAGGAAATCCCGCATCGTGCGAAATTATCTTGTTTTTCCTAAACAACACGTTGTAAGTCGAAAAGCTTTCATGTTGCGTGTATGTCTAAGTGTGTAGCCTCAAAAGAGAAGGCACAGGACAGTTTTCTCTCGAAAGGATATGTAAGAATACCACTTCATAAGGAAATACAGTTTTGCAGAGTAAAGACATATACGTACGCATTGGAAACTCTTTACGAGAAGAAATAACGCATAGTACAAAATTAGCTTGTATCTCCAAAACTACACGTTGTATCTCGAAAAGAATTGTTGTGGCGTGTACGTCTTAACATGTAGCATCTAAAGAGAACCAAAAGGAGAATTTTCTTTCGTCAAAATTTTTCAGAAAATCACGTTTTAAGGAAATCCCGCATCGTGCGAAATTATCTTGTTTTTCCTAAACAACACGTTGTAAGTCGAAAAGCTTTCATGTTGCGTGTATGTCTAAGTGTGTAGCCTCAAAAGAGAAGGCACAGGACAGTTTTCTCTCGAAAGGATATGTAAGAATACCACTTCATAAGGAAATACAGTTTTGCAGAGTAAAGACATATGCGTATGCATTGGAAACTCTTTACGAGAAGAAATAACGCATAGTACAAAATTAGCTTGTATCTCCAAAACTACACGTTGTATCTCGAAAAGAATTGTTGTGGCGTGTACGTCTTAACATGTAGCATCTAAAGGGAACCAAAAGGAGAATTTTCTTTCGTCAAAATTTTTCAGAAAATCACGTTTTAAGGAAATCCCGCATCGTGCGAAATTATCTTGTTTTTCCTAAACAACACGTTGTAAGTCGAAAAATCTTTCATGTTGCGTGTATGTCTACGTGTGTAGCCTCAAAAGAGAAGGCACAGGACAGTTTTCTCTCGAAAGGATATGTAAGAATACCACTTCATAAGGAAATACAGTTTTGCAGAGTAAAGACATATACGTACGCATTGGAAACTCTTTACGAGAAGAAATAACGCATAGTACAAAATTAGCTTGTATCTCCAAAACTACACGTTGTATCTCGAAAAGAATTGTTGTGGCGTGTACGTCTTAACATGTAGCATCTAAAGAGAACCAAAAGGAGAATTTTCTTTCGTCAAAATTTTTCAGAAAATCACGTTTTAAGGAAATCCCGCATCGTGCGAAATTATCTTGTTTTTCCTAAACAACACGTTGTAAGTCGAAAAGCTTTCATGTTGCGTGTATGTCTAAGTGTGTAGCCTCAAAAGAGAAGGCACAGGACAGTTTTCTCTCGAAAGGATATGTAAGAATACCACTTCATAAGGAAATACAGTTTTGCAGAGTAAAGACATATACGTACCCATTGGAAACTCTTTATGAGAAGAAATAACGCATAGTACAAAATTAGCTTGTATCTCCAAAACTACACGTTGTATCTCGAAAAGAATTGTTGTGGCGTGTACGTCTTAACATGTAGCATCTAAAGAGAACCAAAAGGAGAATTTTCTTTCGTCAAAATTTTTCAGAAAATCACGTTTTAAGGAAATCCCGCATCGTGCGAAATTATCTTGTTTTTCCTAAACAACACGTTGTAAGTCGAAAAGCTTTCATGTTGCGTGTTTGTCTACGTGTGTAGCCTCAAAAGAGAAGGCACAGGACAGTTTTCTCTCGAAAGGATATGTAAGAATACCACTTCATAAGGAAATACAGTTTTGCAGAGTAAAGACATATACGTACGCATTGGAAACTCTTTACGAGAAGAAATAACGCATAGTACAAAATTAGCTTGTATCTCCAAAACTACACGTTGTATCTCGAAAAGAATTGTTGTGGCGTGTACGTCTTAACATGTAGCATCTAAAGGGAACCAAAAGGAGAATTTTCTTTCGTCAAAATTTTTCAGAAAATCACGTTTTAAGGAAATCCCGCATCGTGCGAAATTATCTTGTTTTTCCTAAACAACACGTTGTAAGTCGAAAAGCTTTCATGTTGCGTGTATGTCTAAGTGTGTAGCCTCAAAAGAGAAGGCACAGGACAGTTTTCTCTCGAAAGGATATGTAAGAATACCACTTCATAAGGAAATACACTTTTGCAGAGTAAAGACATATACGTACGCATTGGAAACTCTTTACGAGAAGAAATAACGCATAGTACAAAATTAGCTTGTATCTCCAAAACTACACGTTGTATCTCGAAAAGAATTGTTGTGGCGTGTACGTCTTAACATGTAGCATCTAAAGAGAACCAAAAGGAGAATTTTCTTTCGTCAAAATTTTTCAGAAAATCACGTTTTAAGGAAATCCCGCATCGTGCGAAATTATCTTGTTTTTCCTAAACAACACGTTGTAAGTCGAAAAGCTTTCATGTTGCGTGTATGTCTAAGTGTGTAGCCTCAAAAGAGAAGGCACAGGACAGTTTTCTCTCGAAAGGATATGTAAGAATACCACTTCATAAGGAAATACAGTTTTGCAGAGTAAAGACATATACGTACGCATTGGAAACTCTTTACGAGAAGAAATAACGCATAGTACAAAATTAGCTTGTATCTCCAAAACTACACGTTGTATCTCGAAAAGAATTGTTGTGGCGTGTACGTCTTAACATGTAGCATCTAAAGAGAACCAAAAGGAGAATTTTCTTTCGTCAAAATTTTTCAGAAAATCACGTTTTAAGGAAATCCCGCATCGTGCGAAATTATCTTGTTTTTCCTAAACAACACGTTGTAAGTCGAAAAGCTTTCATGTTGCGTGTATGTCTAAGTGTGTAGCCTCAAAAGAGAAGGCACAGGACAGTTTTCTCTCGAAAGGATATGTAAGAATACCACTTCATAAGGAAATACAGTTTTGCAGAGTAAAGACATATACGTACGCATTGGAAACTCTTTAAGAGAAGAAATAACGCATAGTACAAAATTAGCTTGTATCTCCAAAACTACACGTTGTATCTCGAAAAGAATTGTTGTGGCGTGTACGTCTTAACATGTACCATCTAAAGAGAACCAAAAGGAGAATTTTCTTTCGTCAAAATTTTTCAGAAAATCACGTTTTAAGGAAATCCCGCATCGTGCGAAATTATCTTGTTTTTCCTAAACAACACGTTGTAAGTCGAAAAGCTTTCATGTTGCGTGTATGTCTAAGTGTGTAGCCTCAAAAGAGAAGGCACAGGACAGTTTTCTCTCGAAAGGATATGTAAGAATACCACTTCATAAGGAAATACAGTTTTGCAGAGTAAAGACATATGCGTATGCATTGGAAACTCTTTACGAGAAGAAATAACGCATAGTACAAAATTAGCTTGTATCTCCAAAACTACACGTTGTATCTCGAAAAGAATTGTTGTGGCGTGTACGTCTTAACATGTAGCATCTAAAGGGAACCAAAAGGAGAATTTTCTTTCGTCAAAATTTTTCAGAAAATCACGTTTTAAGGAAATCCCGCATCGTGCGAAATTATCTTGTTTTTCCTAAACAACACGTTGTAAGTCGAAAAGCTTTCATGTTGCGTGTATGTCTACGTGTGTAGCCTCAAAAGAGAAGGCACAGGACAGTTTTCTCTCGAAAGGATATGTAAGAATACCACTTCATAAGGAAATACAGTTTTGCAGAGTAAAGACATATACGTACGCATTGGAAACTCTTTACGAGAAGAAATAACGCATAGTACAAAATTAGCTTGTATCTCCAAAACTACACGTTGTATCTCGAAAAGAATTGTTGTGGCGTGTACGTCTTAACATGTAGCATCTAAAGAGAACCAAAAGGAGAATTTTCTTTCGTCAAAATTTTTCAGAAAATCACGTTTTAAGGAAATCCCGCATCGTGCGAAATTATCTTGTTTTTCCTAAACAACACGTTGTAAGTCGAAAAGCTTTCATGTTGCGTGTATGTCTAAGTGTGTAGCCTCAAAAGAGAAGGCACAGGACAGTTTTCTCTCGAAAGGATATGTAAGAATACCACTTCATAAGGAAATACAGTTTTGCAGAGTAAAGACATATACATACGCATTGGAAACTCTTTACGAGAAGAAATAACGCATAGTACAAAATTAGCTTGTATCTCCAAAACTACACGTTGTATCTCGAAAAGAATTGTTGTGGCGTGTACGTCTTAACATGTAGCATCTAAAGAGAACCAAAATGAGTATTTTCTTTCGTCAAAATTTTTCAGAAAATCACGTTTTAAGGAAATCCCGCATCGTGCGAAATTATCTTGTTTTTCCTAAACAACACGTTGTAAGTCGAAAAGCTTTCATGTTGCGTGTTTGTCTACGTGTGTAGCCTCAAAAGAGAAGGCACAGGACAGTTTTCTCTCGAAAGGATATGTAAGAATACCACTTCATAAGGAAATACAGTTTTGCAGAGTAAAGACATATACGTACGCATTGGAAACTCTTTACGAGAAGAAATAACGCATAGTACAAAATTAGCTTGTATCTCCAAAACTACACGTTGTATCTCGAAAAGAATTGTTGTGGCGTGTACGTCTTAACATGTAGCATCTAAAGAGAACCAAAAGGAGAATTTTCTTTCGTCAAAATTTTTCAGAAAATCACGTTTTAAGGAAATCCCGCATCGTGCGAAATTATCTTGTTTTTCCTAAACAACACGTTGTAAGTCGAAAAGCTTTCATGTTGCGTGTATGTCTAAGTGTGTAGCCTCAAAAGAGAAGGCACAGGACAGTTTTCTCTCGAAAGGATATGTAAGAATACCACTTCATAAGGAAATACACTTTTGCAGAGTAAAGACATATACGTACGCATTGGAAACTCTTTACGAGAAGAAATAACGCATAGTACAAAATTAGCTTGTATCTCCAAAACTACACGTTGTATCTCGAAAAGAATTGTTGTGGCGTGTACGTCTTAACATGTAGCATCTAAAGAGAACCAAAAGGAGAATTTTCTTTCGTCAAAATTTTTCAGAAAATCACGTTTTAAGGAAATCCCGCATCGTGCGAAATTATCTTGTTTTTCCTAAACAACACGTTGTAAGTCGAAAAGCTTTCATGTTGCGTGTATGTCTAAGTGTGTAGCCTCAAAAGAGAAGGCACAGGACAGTTTTCTCTCGAAAGGATATGTAAGAATACCACTTCATAAGGAAATACAGTTTTGCAGAGTAAAGACATATGCGTATGCATTGGAAACTCTTTACGAGAAGAAATAACGCATAGTACAAAATTAGCTTGTATCTCCAAAACTACACGTTGTATCTCGAAAAGAATTGTTGTGGCGTGTACGTCTTAACATGTAGCATCTAAAGGGAACCAAAAGGAGAATTTTCTTTCGTCAAAATTTTTCAGAAAATCACGTTTTAAGGAAATCCCGCATCGTGCGAAATTATCTTGTTTTTCCTAAACAACACGTTGTAAGTCGAAAAGCTTTCATGTTGCGTGTATGTCTACGTGTGTAGCCTCAAAAGAGAAGGCACAGGACAGTTTTCTCTCGAAAGGATATGTAAGAATACCACTTCATAAGGAAATACAGTTTTGCAGAGTAAAGACATATACGTACGCATTGGAAACTCTTTACGAGAAGAAATAACGCATAGTACAAAATTAGCTTGTATCTCCAAAACTACACGTTGTATCTCGAAAAGAATTGTTGTGGCGTGTACGTCTTAACATGTAGCATCTAAAGAGAACCAAAAGGAGAATTTTCTTTCGTCAAAATTTTTCAGAAAATCACGTTTTAAGGAAATCCCGCATCGTGCGAAATTATCTTGTTTTTCCTAAACAACACGTTGTAAGTCGAAAAGCTTTCATGTTGCGTGTATGTCTAAGTGTGTAGCCTCAAAAGAGAAGGCACAGGACAGTTTTCTCTCGAAAGGATATGTAAGAATACCACTTCATAAGGAAATACAGTTTTGCAGAGTAAAGACATATACGTACCCATTGGAAACTCTTTACGAGAAGAAATAACGCATAGTACAAAATTAGCTTGTATCTCCAAAACTACACGTTGTATCTCGAAAAGAATTGTTGTGGCGTGTACGTCTTAACATGTAGCATCTAAAGAGAACCAAAAGGAGAATTTTCTTTCGTCCAAATTTTTCAGAAAATCACGTTTTAAGGAAATCCCGCATCGTGCGAAATTATCTTGTTTTTCCTAAACAACACGTTGTAAGTCGAAAAGCTTTCATGTTGCGTGTTTGTCTACGTGTGTAGCCTCAAAAGAGAAGGCACAGGACAGTTTTCTCTCGAAAGGATATGTAAGAATACCACTTCATAAGGAAATACAGTTTTGCAGAGTAAAGACATATACGTACGCATTGGAAACTCTTTAAGAGAAGAAATAACGCATAGTACAAAATTAGCTTGTATCTCCAAAACTACACGTTGTATCTCGAAAAGAATTGTTGTGGCGTGTACGTCTTAACATGTAGCATCTAAAGAGAACCAAAAGGAGAATTTTCTTTCGTCAAAATTTTTCAGAAAATCACGTTTTAAGGAAATCCCGCATCGTGCGAAATTATCTTGTTTTTCCTAAACAACACGTTGTAAGTCGAAAAGCTTTCATGTTGCGTGTATGTCTAAGTGTGTAGCCTCAAAAGAGAAGGCACAGGACAGTTTTCTCTCGAAAGGATATGTAAGAATACCACTTCATAAGGAAATACACTTTTGCAGAGTAAAGACATATACGTACGCATTGGAAACTCTTTAGGAGAAGAAATAACGCATAGTACAAAATTAGCTTGTATCTCCAAAACTACACGTTGTATCTCGAAAAGAATTGTTGTGGCGTGTACGTCTTAACATGTAGCATCTAAAGAGAACCAAAAGGAGAATTTTCTTTCGTCAAAATTTTTCAGAAAATCACGTTTTAAGGAAATCCCGCATCGTGCGAAATTATCTTGTTTTTCCTAAACAACACGTTGTAAGTCGAAAAGCTTTCATGTTGCGTGTATGTCTAAGTGTGTAGCCTCAAAAGAGAAGGCACAGGACAGTTTTCTCTCGAAAGGATATGTAAGAATACCACTTCATAAGGAAATACACTTTTGCAGAGTAAAGACATATACGTACGCATTGGAAACTCTTTACGAGAAGAAATAACGCATAGTACAAAATTAGCTTGTATCTCCAAAACTACACGTTGTATCTCGAAAAGAATTGTTGTGGCGTGTACGTCTTAACATGTAGCATCTAAAGAGAACCAAAAGGAGAATTTTCTTTAGTCAAAATTTTTCAGAAAATCACGTTTTAAGGAAATCCCGCATCGTGCGAAATTATCTTGTTTTTCCTAAACAACACGTTGTAAGTCGAAAAGCTTTCATGTTGCGTGTATGTCTAAGTGTGTAGCCTCAAAAGAGAAGGCACAGGACAGTTTTCTCTCGAAAGGATATGTAAGAATACCACTTCATAAGGAAATACAGTTTTGCAGAGTAAAGACATATACGTACGCATTGGAAACTCTTTACGAGAAGAAATAACGCATAGTACAAAATTAGCTTGTATCTCCAAAACTACACGTTGTATCTCGAAAAGAATTGTTGTGGCGTGTACGTCTTAACATGTAGCATCTAAAGAGAACCAAAAGGAGAATTTTCTTTCGTCAAAATTTTTCAGAAAATCACGTTTTAAGGAAATCCCGCATCGTGCGAAATTATCTTGTTTTTCCTAAACAACACGTTGTAAGTCGAAAAGCTTTCATGTTGCGTGTATGTCTAAGTGTGTAGCCTCAAAAGAGAAGGCACAGGACAGTTTTCTCTCGAAAGGATATGTAAGAATACCACTTCATAAGGAAATACAGTTTTGCAGAGTAAAGACATATGCGTATGCATTGGAAACTCTTTACGAGAAGAAATAACGCATAGTACAAAATTAGCTTGTATCTCCAAAACTACACGTTGTATCTCGAAAAGAATTGTTGTGGCGTGTACGTCTTAACATGTAGCATCTAAAGGGAACCAAAAGGAGAATTTTCTTTCGTCAAAATTTTTCAGAAAATCACGTTTTAAGGAAATCCCGCATCGTGCGAAATTATCTTGTTTTTCCTAAACAACACGTTGTAAGTCGGAAATCTTTCATGTTGCGTGTATGTCTACGTGTGTAGCCTCAAAAGAGAAGGCACAGGACAGTTTTCTCTCGAAAGGATATGTAAGAATACCACTTCATAAGGAAATACAGTTTTGCAGAGTAAAGACATATACGTACGCATTGGAAACTCTTTACGAGAAGAAATAACGCATAGTACAAAATTAGCTTGTATCTCCAAAACTACACGTTGTATCTCGAAAAGAATTGTTGTGGCGTGTACGTCTTAACATGTAGCATCTAAAGAGAACCAAAAGGAGAATTTTCTTTCGTCAAAATTTTTCAGAAAATCACGTTTTAAGGAAATCCCGCATCGTGCGAAATTATCTTGTTTTTCCTAAACAACACGTTGTAAGTCGAAAAGCTTTCATGTTGCGTGTATGTCTAAGTGTGTAGCCTCAAAAGAGAAGGCACAGGACAGTTTTCTCTCGAAAGGATATGTAAGAATACCACTTCATAAGGAAATACAGTTTTGCAGAGTAAAGACATATACGTACCCATTGGAAACTCTTTATGAGAAGAAATAACGCATAGTACAAAATTAGCTTGTATCTCCAAAACTACACGTTGTATCTCGAAAAGAATTGTTGTGGCGTGTACGTCTTAACATGTAGCATCTAAAGAGAACCAAAAGGAGAATTTTCTTTCGTCAAAATTTTTCAGAAAATCACGTTTTAAGGAAATCCCGCATCGTGCGAAATTATCTTGTTTTTCCTAAACAACACGTTGTAAGTCGAAAAGCTTTCATGTTGCGTGTTTGTCTACGTGTGTAGCCTCAAAAGAGAAGGCACAGGACAGTTTTCTCTCGAAAGGATATGTAAGAATACCACTTCATAAGGAAATACAGTTTTGCAGAGTAAAGACATATACGTACGCATTGGAAACTCTTTACGAGAAGAAATAACGCATAGTACAAAATTAGCTTGTATCTCCAAAACTACACGTTGTATCTCGAAAAGAATTGTTGTGGCGTGTACGTCTTAACATGTAGCATCTAAAGAGAACCAAAAGGAGAATTTTCTTTCGTCAAAATTTTTCAGAAAATCACGTTTTAAGGAAATCCCGCATCGTGCGAAATTATCTTGTTTTTCCTAAACAACACGTTGTAAGTCGAAAAGCTTTCATGTTGCGTGTATGTCTAAGTGTGTAGCCTCAAAAGAGAAGGCACAGGACAGTTTTCTCTCGAAAGGATATGTAAGAATACCACTTCATAAGGAAATACAGTTTTGCAGAGTAAAGACATATACGTACGCATTGGAAACTCTTTACGAGAAGAAATAACGCATAGTAAAAAATTAGCTTGTATCTCCAAAACTACACGTTGTATCTCGAAAAGAATTGTTGTGGCGTGTACGTCTTAACATGTAGCATATAAAGAGAACCAAACGGAGAATTTTCTTTCGTCAAAATTTTTCAGAAAATCACGTTTTAAGGAAATCCCGCATCGTGGGAAATTATCTTGTTTTTCCTAAACAACACGTTGTAAGTCGAAAAGCTTTCATGTTGCGTGTATGTCTAAGTGTGTAGCCTCAAAAGAGAAGGCACAGGACAGTTTTCTCTCGAAAGGATATGTAAGAATACCACTTCATAAGGAAATACAGTTTTGCAGAGTAAAGCCATATGCGTATGCATTGGAAACTCTTTACGAGAAGAAATAACGCATAGTACAAAATTAGCTTGTATCTCCAAAACTACACGTTGTATCTCGAAAAGAATTGTTGTGGCGTGTACGTCTTAACATGTAGCATCTAAAGGGAACCAAAAGGAGAATTTTCTTTCGTCAAAATTTTTCAGAAAATCACGTTTTAAGGAAATCCCGCATCGTGCGAAATTATCTTGTTTTTCCTAAACAACACGTTGTAAGTCGAAAAGCTTTCATGTTGCGTGTATGTCTACGTGTGTAGCCTCAAAAGAGAAGGCACAGGACAGTTTTCTCTCGAAAGGATATGTAAGAATACCACTTCATAAGGAAATACAGTTTTGCAGAGTAAAGACATATACGTACGCATTGGAAACTCTTTACGAGAAGAAATAACGCATAGTACAAAATTAGCTTGTATCTCCAAAACTACACGTTGTATCTCGAAAAGAATTGTTGTGGCGTGTACGTCTTAACATGTAGCATCTAAAGAGAACCAAAAGGAGAATTTTCTTTCGTCAAAATTTTTCAGAAAATCACGTTTTAAGGAAATCCCGCATCGTGCGAAATTATCTTGTTTTTCCTAAACAACACGTTGTAAGTCGAAAAGCTTTCATGTTGCGTGTATGTCTAAGTGTGTAGCCTCAAAAGAGAAGGCACAGGACAGTTTTCTCTCGAAAGGATATGTAAGAATACCACTTCATAAGGAAATACAGTTTTGCAGAGTAAAGACATATACGTACCCATTGGAAACTCTTTACGAGAAGAAATAACGCATAGTACAAAATTAGCTTGTATCTCCAAAACTACACGTTGTATCTCGAAAAGAATTGTTGTGGCGTGTACGTCTTAACATGTAGCATCTAAAGAGAACCAAAAGGAGAATTTTCTTTCGTCAAAATTTTTCAGAAAATCACGTTTTAAGGAAATCCCGCATCGTGCGAAATTATCTTGTTTTTCCTAAACAACACGTTGTAAGTCGAAAAGCTTTCATGTTGCGTGTATGTCTAAGTGTGTAGCCTCAAAAGAGAAGGCACAGGACAGTTTTCTCTCGAAAGGATATGTAAGAATACCACTTCATAAGGAAATACAGTTTTGCAGAGTAAAGACATATACGTACGCATTGGAAACTCTTTACGAGAAGAAATAACGCATAGTAAAAAATTAGCTTGTATCTCCAAAACTACACGTTGTATCTCGAAAAGAATTGTTGTGGCGTGTACGTCTTAACATGTAGCATATAAAGAGAACCAAACGGAGAATTTTCTTTCGTCAAAATTTTTCAGAAAATCACGTTTTAAGGAAATCCCGCATCGTGGGAAATTATCTTGTTTTTCCTAAACAACACGTTGTAAGTCGAAAAGCTTTCATGTTGCGTGTATGTCTAAGTGTGTAGCCTCAAAAGAGAAGGCACAGGACAGTTTTCTCTCGAAAGGATATGTAAGAATACCACTTCATAAGGAAATACAGTTTTGCAGAGTAAAGACATATACGTACCCATTGGAAACTCTTTACGAGAAGAAATAACGCATAGTACAAAATTAGCTTGTATCTCCAAAACTACACGTTGTATCTCGAAAAGAATTGTTGTGGCGTGTACGTCTTAACATGTAGCATCTAAAGAGAACCAAAAGGAGAATTTTCTTTCGTCAAAATTTTTCAGAAAATCACGTTTTAAGGAAATCCCGCATCGTGCGAAATTATCTTGTTTTTCCTAAACAACACGTTGTAAGTCGAAAAGCTTTCATGTTGCGTGTTTGTCTACGTGTGTAGCCTCAAAAGAGAAGGCACAGGACAGTTTTCTCTCGAAAGGATATGTAAGAATACCACTTCATAAGGAAATACAGTTTTGCAGAGTAAAGACATATACGTACTCATTGGAAACTCTTTACGAGAAGAAATAACGCATAGTACAACATTAGCTTGTATCTCCAAAACTACACGTTGTATCTCGAAAAGAATTGTTGTGGCGTGTACGTCTTAACATGTAGCATCTAAAGAGAACCAAAAGGAGAATTTTCTTTCGTCAAAATTTTTCAGAAAATCACGTTTTAAGGAAATCCCGCATCGTGCGAAATTATCTTGTTTTTCCTAAACAACACGTTGTAAGTCGAAAAGCTTTCATGTTGCGTGTATGTCTAAGTGTGTAGCCTCAAAAGAGAAGGCACAGGACAGTTTTCTCTCGAAAGGATATGTAAGAATACCACTTCATAAGGAAATACACTTTTGCAGAGTAAAGACATATACGTACGCATTGGAAACTCTTTACGAGAAGAAATAACGCATAGTACAAAATTAGCTTGTATCTCCAAAACTACACGTTGTATCTCGAAAAGAATTGTTGTGGCGTGTACGTCTTAACATGTAGCATCTAAAGAGAACCAAAAGGAGAATTTTCTTTCGTCAAAATTTTTCAGAAAATCACGTTTTAAGGAAATCCCGCATCGTGCGAAATTATCTTGTTTTTCCTAAACAACACGTTGTAAGTCGAAAAGCTTTCATGTTGCGTGTATGTCTAAGTGTGTAGCCTCAAAAGAGAAGGCACAGGACAGTTTTCTCTCGAAAGGATATGTAAGAATACCACTTCATAAGGAAATACAGTTTTGCAGAGTAAAGACATATACGTACGCATTGGAAACTCTTTACGAGAAGAAATAACGCATAGTAAAAAATTAGCTTGTATCTCCAAAACTACACGTTGTATCTCGAAAAGAATTGTTGTGGCGTGTACGTCTTAACATGTAGCATATGAAGAGAACCAAACGGAGAATTTTCTTTCGTCAAAATTTTTCAGAAAATCACGTTTTAAGGAAATCCCGCATCGTGGGAAATTATCTTGTTTTTCCTAAACAACACGTTGTAAGTCGAAAAGCTTTCATGTTGCGTGTATGTCTAAGTGTGTAGCCTCAAAAGAGAAGGCACAGGACAGTTTTCTCTCGAAAGGATATGTAAGAATACCACTTCATAAGGAAATACAGTTTTGCAGAGTAAAGCCATATGCGTATGCATTGGAAACTCTTTACGAGAAGAAATAACGCATAGTACAAAATTAGCTTGTATCTCCAAAACTACACGTTGTATCTCGAAAAGAATTGTTGTGGCGTGTACGTCTTAACATGTAGCATCTAAAGGGAACCAAAAGGAGAATTTTCTTTCGTCAAAATTTTTCAGAAAATCACGTTTTAAGGAAATCCCGCATCGTGCGAAATTATCTTGTTTTTCCTAAACAACACGTTGTAAGTCGAAAAGCTTTCATGTTGCGTGTATGTCTACGTGTGTAGCCTCAAAAGAGAAGGCACAGGACAGTTTTCTCTCGAAAGGATATGTAAGAATACCACTTCATAAGGAAATACAGTTTTGCAGAGTAAAGACATATACGTACGCATTGGAAACTCTTTACGAGAAGAAATAACGCATAGTACAAAATTAGCTTGTATCTCCAAAACTACACGTTGTATCTCGAAAAGAATTGTTGTGGCGTGTACGTCTTAACATGTAGCATCTAAAGAGAACCAAAAGGAGAATTTTCTTTCGTCAAAATTTTTCAGAAAATCACGTTTTAAGGAAATCCCGCATCGTGCGAAATTATCTTGTTTTTCCTAAACAACACGTTGTAAGTCGAAAAGCTTTCATGTTGCGTGTATGTCTAAGTGTGTAGCCTCAAAAGAGAAGGCACAGGACAGTTTTCTCTCGAAAGGATATGTAAGAATACCACTTCATAAGGAAATACAGTTTTGCAGAGTAAAGACATATACGTACCCATTGGAAACTCTTTACGAGAAGAAATAATGCATAGTACAAAATTAGCTTGTATCTCCAAAACTACACGTTGTATCTCGAAAAGAATTGTTGTGGCGTGTACGTCTTAACATGTAGCATCTAAAGAGAACCAAAAGGAGAATTTTCTTTCGTCAAAATTTTTCAGAAAATCACGTTTTAAGGAAATCCCGCATCGTGCGAAATTATCTTGTTTTTCCTAAACAACACGTTGTAAGTCGAAAAGCTTTCATGTTGCGTGTTTGTCTACGTGTGTAGCCTCAAAAGAGAAGGCACAGGACAGTTTTCTCTCGAAAGGATATGTAAGAATACCACTTCATAAGGAAATACAGTTTTGCAGAGTAAAGACATATACGTACTCATTGGAAACTCTTTACGAGAAGAAATAACGCATAGTACAAAATTAGCTTGTATCTCCAAAACTACACGTTGTATCTCGAAAAGAATTGTTGTGGCGTGTACGTCTTAACATGTAGCATCTAAAGAGAACCAAAAGGAGAATTTTCTTTCGTCAAAATTTTTCAGAAAATCACGTTTTAAGGAAATCCCGCATCGTGCGAAATTATCTTGTTTTTCCTAAACAACACGTTGTAAGTCGAAAAGCTTTCATGTTGCGTGTATGTCTAAGTGTGTAGCCTCAAAAGAGAAGGCACAGGACAGTTTTCTCTCGAAAGGATATGTAAGAATACCACTTCATAAGGAAATACAGTTTTGCAGAGTAAAGACATATACGTACCCATTGGAAACTCTTTACGAGAAGAAATAACGCATAGTACAAAATTAGCTTGTATCTCCAAAACTACACGTTGTATCTCGAAAAGAATTGTTGTGGCGTGTACGTCTTAACATGTAGCATCTAAAGAGAACCAAAAGGAGAATTTTCTTTCGTCAAAATTTTTCAGAAAATCACGTTTTAAGGTAATCCCGCATCGTGCGAAATTATCTTGTTTTTCCTAAACAACACGTTGTAAGTCGAAAAGCTTTCATGTTGCGTGTATGTCTAAGTGTGTAGCCTCAAAAGAGAAGGCACAGGACAGTTTTCTCTCGAAAGGATATGTAAGAATACCACTTCATAAGGAAATACAGTTTTGCAGAGTAAAGACATATACATACGCATTGGAAACTCTTTACGAGAAGAAATAACGCATAGTACAAAATTAGCTTGTATCTCCAAAACTACACGTTGTATCTCGAAAAGAATTGTTGTGGCGTGTACGTCTTAACATGTAGCATCTAAAGAGAACCAAAAGGAGAATTTTCTTTCGTCAAAATTTTTCAGAAAATCACGTTTTAAGGAAATCCCGCATCGTGCGAAATTATCTTGTTTTTCCTAAACAACACGTTGTAAGTCGAAAAGCTTTCATGTTGCGTGTATGTCTAAGTGTGTAGCCTCAAAAGAGAAGGCACAGGACAGTTTTCTCTCGAAAGGATATGTAAGAATACCACTTCATAAGGAAATACAGTTTTGCAGAGTAAAGCCATATGCGTATGCATTGGAAACTCTTTACGAGAAGAAATAACGCATAGTACAAAATTAGCTTGTATCTCCAAAACTACACGTTGTATCTCGAAAAGAATTGTTGTGGCGTGTACGTCTTAACATGTAGCATCTAAAGGGAACCAAAAGGAGAATTTTCTTTCGTCAAAATTTTTCAGAAAATCACGTTTTAAGGAAATCCCGCATCGTGCGAAATTATCTTGTTTTTCCTAAACAACACGTTGTAAGTCGAAAAGCTTTCATGTTGCGTGTATGTCTACGTGTGTAGCCTCAAAAGAGAAGGCACAGGACAGTTTTCTCTCGAAAGGATATGTAAGAATACCACTTCATAAGGAAATACAGTTTTGCAGAGTAAAGACATATACGTACGCATTGGAAACTCTTTACGAGAAGAAATAACGCATAGTACAAAATTAGCTTGTATCTCCAAAACTACACGTTGTATCTCGAAAAGAATTGTTGTGGCGTGTACGTCTTAACATGTAGCATCTAAAGAGAACCAAAAGGAGAATTTTCTTTCGTCAAAATTTTTCAGAAAATCACGTTTTAAGGAAATCCCGCATCGTGCGAAATTATCTTGTTTTTCCTAAACAACACGTTGTAAGTCGAAAAGCTTTCATGTTGCGTGTATGTCTAAGTGTGTAGCCTCAAAAGAGAAGGCACAGGACAGTTTTCTCTCGAAAGGATATGTAAGAATACCACTTCATAAGGAAATACAGTTTTGCAGAGTAAAGACATATACGTACGCATTGGAAACTCTTTACGAGAAGAAATAACGCATAGTACAAAATTAGCTTGTATCTCCAAAACTACACGTTGTATCTCGAAAAGAATTGTTGTGGCGTGTACGTCTTAACATGTAGCATCTAAAGAGAACCAAAAGGAGAATTTTCTTTCGTCAAAATTTTTCAGAAAATCACGTATTAAGGAAATCCCGCATCGTGCGAAATTATCTTGTTTTTCCTAAACAACACGTTGTAAGTCGAAAAGCTTTCATGTTGCGTGTATGTCTAAGTGTGTAGCCTCAAAAGAGAAGGCACAGGACAGTTTTCTCTCGAAAGGATATGTAAGAATACCACTTCATAAGGAAATACACTTTTGCAGAGTAAAGACATATACGTACGCATTGGAAACTCTTTACGAGAAGAAATAACGCATAGTACAAAATTAGCTTGTATCTCCAAAACTACACGTTGTATCTCGAAAAGAATTGTTGTGGCGTGTACGTCTTAACATGTAGCATCTAAAGAGAACCAAAAGGAGAATTTTCTTTCGTCAAAATTTTTCAGAAAATCACGTTTTAAGGAAATCCCGCATCGTGCGAAATTATCTTGTTTTTCCTAAACAACACGTTGTAAGTCGAAAAGCTTTCATGTTGCGTGTATGTCTAAGTGTGTAGCCTCAAAAGAGAAGGCACAGGACAGTTTTCTCTCGAAAGGATATGTAAGAATACCACTTCATAAGGAAATACAGTTTTGCAGAGTAAAGACATATACGTACGCATTGGAAACTCTTTACGAGAAGAAATAACGCATAGTACAAAATTAGCTTGTATCTCCAAAACTACACGTTGTATCTCGAAAAGAATTGTTGTGGCGTGTACGTCTTAACATGTAGCATCTAAAGGGAACCAAAAGGAGAATTTTCTTTCGTCAAAATTTTTCAGAAAATCACGTTTTAAGGAAATCCCGCATCGTGCGAAATTATCTTGTTTTTCCTAAACAACACGTTGTAAGTCGAAAAGCTTTCATGTTGCGTGTATGTCTACGTGTGTAGCCTCAAAAGAGAAGGCACAGGACAGTTTTCTCTCGAAAGGATATGTAAGAATACCACTTCATAAGGTAATACAGTTTTGCAGAGTAAAGACATATACGTACGCATTGGAAACTCTTTACGAGAAGAAATAACGCATAGTACAAAATTAGCTTGTATCTCCAAAACTACACGTTGTATCTCGAAAAGAATTGTTGTGGCGTGTACGTCTTAACATGTAGCATCTAAAGAGAACCAAAAGGAGAATTTTCTTTCGTCAAAATTTTTCAGAAAATCACGTTTTAAGGAAATCCCGCATCGTGCGAAATTATCTTGTTTTTCCTAAACAACACGTTGTAAGTCGAAAAGCTTTCATGTTGCGTGTATGTCTAAGTGTGTAGCCTCAAAAGAGAAGGCACAGGACAGTTTTCTCTCGAAAGGATATGTAAGAATACCACTTCATAAGGAAATACAGTTTTGCAGAGTAAAGACATATACGTACCCATTGGAAACTCTTTACGAGAAGAAATAACGCATAGTACAAAATTAGCTTGTATCTCCAAAACTACACGTTGTATCTCGAAAAGAATTGTTGTGGCGTGTACGTCTTAACATGTAGCATCTAAAGAGAACCAAAAGGAGAATTTTCTTTCGTCAAAATTTTTCAGAAAATCACGTTTTAAGGAAATCCCGCATCGTGCGAAATTATCTTGTTTTTCCTAAACAACACGTTGTAAGTCGAAAAGCTTTCATGTTGCGTGTTTGTCTACGTGTGTAGCCTCAAAAGAGAAGGCACAGGACAGTTTTCTCTCGAAAGGATATGTAAGAATACCACTTCATAAGGAAATACAGTTTTGCAGAGTAAAGACATATACGTACTCATTGGAAACTCTTTACGAGAAGAAATAACGCATAGTACAAAATTAGCTTGTATCTCCAAAACTACACGTTGTATCTCGAAAAGAATTGTTGTGGCGTGTACGTCTTAACATGTAGCATCTAAAGAGAACCAAAAGGAGAATTTTCTTTCGTCAAAATTTTTCAGAAAATCACGTTTTAAGGAAATCCCGCATCGTGCGAAATTATCTTGTTTTTCCTAAACAACACGTTGTAAGTCGAAAAGCTTTCATGTTGCGTGTATGTCTAAGTGTGTAGCCTCAAAAGAGAAGGCACAGGACAGTTTTCTCTCGAAAGGATATGTAAGAATACCACTTCATAAGGAAATACAGTTTTGCAGAGTAAAGACATATACGTACGCATTGGAAACTCTTTACGAGAAGAAATAACGCATAGTACAAAATTAGCTTGTATCTCCAAAACTACACGTTGTATCTCGAAAAGAATTGTTGTGGCGTGTACGTCTTAACATGTAGCATCTAAAGAGAACCAAAAGGAGAATTTTCTTTCGTCAAAATTTTTCAGAAAATCACGTTTTAAGGAAATCCCGCATCGTGCGAAATTATCTTGTTTTTCCTAAACAACACGTTGTAAGTCGAAAAGCTTTCATGTTGCGTGTATGTCTAAGTGTGTAGCCTCAAAAGAGAAGGCACAGGACAGTTTTCTCTCGAAAGGATATGTAAGAATACCACTTCATAAGGAAATACAGTTTTGCAGAGTAAAGCCATATGCGTATGCATTGGAAACTCTTTACGAGAAGAAATAACGCATAGTACAAAATTAGCTTGTATCTCCAAAACTACACGTTGTATCTCGAAAAGAATTGTTGTGGCGTGTACGTCTTAACATGTAGCATCTAAAGGGAACCAAAAGGAGAATTTTCTTTCGTCAAAATTTTTCAGAAAATCACGTTTTAAGGAAATCCCGCATCGTGCGAAATTATCTTGTTTTTCCTAAACAACACGTTGTAAGTCGAAAAGCTTTCATGTTGCGTGTATGTCTACGTGTGTAGCCTCAAAAGAGAAGGCACAGGACAGTTTTCTCTCGAAAGGATATGTAAGAATACCACTTCATAAGGAAATACAGTTTTGCAGAGTAAAGACATATACGTACGCATTGGAAACTCTTTACGAGAAGAAATAACGCATAGTACAAAATTAGCTTGTATCTCCAAAACTACACGTTGTATCTCGAAAAGAATTGTTGTGGCGTGTACGTCTTAACATGTAGCATCTAAAGAGAACCAAAAGGAGAATTTTCTTTCGTCAAAATTTTTCAGAAAATCACGTTTTAAGGAAATCCCGCATCGTGCGAAATTATCTTGTTTTTCCTAAACAACACGTTGTAAGTCGAAAAGCTTTCATGTTGCGTGTTTGTCTACGTGTGTAGCCTCAAAAGAGAAGGCACAGGACAGTTTTCTCTCGAAAGGATATGTAAGAATACCACTTCATAAGGAAATACAGTTTTGCAGAGTAAAGACATATACGTACGCATTGGAAACTCTTTACGAGAAGAAATAACGCATAGTACAAAATTAGCTTGTATCTCCAAAACTACACGTTGTATCTCGAAAAGAATTGTTGTGGCGTGTACGTCTTAACATGTAGCATCTAAAGAGAACCAAAAGGAGAATTTTCTTTCGTCAAAATTTTTCAGAAAATCACGTTTTAAGGAAATCCCGCATCGTGCGAAATTATCTTGTTTTTCCTAAACAACACGTTGTAAGTCGAAAAGCTTTCATGTTGCGTGTATGTCTAAGTGTGTAGCCTCAAAAGAGAAGGCACAGGACAGTTTTCTCTCGAAAGGATATGTAAGAATACCACTTCATAAGGAAATACACTTTTGCAGAGTAAAGACATATACGTACGCATTGGAAACTCTTTACGAGAAGAAGTAACGCATAGTACAAAATTAGCTTGTATCTCCAAAACTACACGTTGTATCTCGAAAAGTATTGTTGTGGCGTGTACGTCTTAACATGTAGCATCTAAAGAGAACCAAAAGGAGAATTTTCTTTCGTCAAAATTTTTCAGAAAATCACGTTTTAAGGAAATCCCGCATCGTGCGAAATTATCTTGTTTTTCCTAAACAACACGTTGTAAGTGGAAAAGCTTTCATGTTGCGTGTATGTCTAAGTGTGTAGCCTCAAAAGAGAAGGCACAGGACAGTTTTCTCTCGAAAGGATATGTAAGAATACCACTTCATAAGGAAATACAGTTTTGCAGAGTAAAGACATATACGTACGCATTGGAAACTCTTTACGAGAAGAAATAACGCATAGTACAAAATTAGCTTGTATCTCCAAAACTACACGTTGTATCTCGAAAAGAATTGTTGTGGCGTGTACGTCTTAACATGTAGCATCTAAAGAGAACCAAAAGGAGAATTTTCTTTCGTCAAAATTTTTCAGAAAATCACGTTTTAAGGAAATCCCGCATCGTGTGAAATTATCTTGTTTTTCCTAAACAACACGTTGTAAAGTCGAAAAGCTTTCATGTTGCGTGTATGTCTAAGTGTGTAGCCTCAAAAGAGAAGGCACAGGACAGTTTTCTCTCGAAAGGATATGTAAGAATACCACTTCATAAGGAAATACAGTTTTGCAGAGTAAAGACATATGCGTATGCATTGGAAACTCTTTACGAGAAGAAATAACGCATAGTAAAAAATTAGCTTGTATCTCCAAAACTACACGTTGTATCTCGAAAAGAATTGTTGTGGCGTGTACGTCTTAACATGTAGCATCTAAAGGGAACCAAAAGGAGAATTTTCTTTCGTCAAAATTTTTCAGAAAATCACGTTTTAAGGAAATCCCGCATCGTGCGAAATTATCTTGTTTTTCCTAAACAACACGTTGTAAGTCGAAAAGCTTTCATGTTGCGTGTATGTCTAAGTGTGTAGCCTCAAAAGAGAAGGCACAGGACAGTTTTCTCTCGAAAGGATATGTAAGAATACCACTTCATAAGGAAATACAGTTTTGCAGATTAAAGACATATACGTACGCATTGGAAACTCTTTACGAGAAGAAATAACGCATAGTACAAAATTAGCTTGTATCTCCAAAACTACACGTTGTATCTCGAAAAGAATTGTTGTGGCGTGTACGTCTTAACATGTAGCATCTAAAGAGAACCAAAAGGAGAATTTTCTTTCGTCAAAATTTTTTCAGAAAATCACGTTTTAAGGAAATCCCGCATCGTGCGAAATTATCTTGTTTTTCCTAAACAACACGTTGTAAGTCGAAAAGCTTTCATGTTGCGTGTATGTCTAAGTGTGTAGCCTCAAAAGAGAAGGCACAGGACAGTTTTCTCTCGAAAGGATATGTAAGAATACCACTTCATAAGGAAGTACAGTTTTGCAGAGTAAAGACATATGCGTATGCATTGGAAACTCTTTACGAGAAGAAATAACGCATAGTAAAAAATTAGCTTGTATCTCCAAAACTACACGTTGTATCTCGAAAAGAATTGTTGTGGCGTGTATGTCTTAACATGTAGCATCTAAAGGGAACCAAAAGGAGAATTTTCTTTCGTCAAAATTTTTCAGAAAATCACGTTTTAAGGAAATCCCGCATCGTGCGAAATTATCTTGTTTTTCCTAAACAACACGTTGTAAGTCGAAAAGCTTTCATGTTGCGTGTATGTCTACGTGTGTAGCCTCAAAAGAGAAGGCACAGGACAGTTTTCTCTCGAAAGGATATGTAAGAATACCACTTCATAAGGAAATACAGTTTTGCAGAGTAAAGACATATACGTACGCATTGGAAACTCTTTACGAGAAGAAATAACGCATAGTACAAAATTAGCTTGTATCTCCAAAACTACACGTTGTATCTCGAAAAGAATTGTTGTGGCGTGTACGTCTTAACATGTAGCATCTAAAGAGAACCAAAAGGAGAATTTTCTTTCGTCAAAATTTTTCAGAAAATCACGTTTTAAGGAAATCCCGCATCGTGCGAAATTATCTTGTTTTTCCTAAACAACACGTTGTAAGTCGAAAAGCTTTCATGTTGCGTGTATGTCTAAGTGTGTAGCCTCAAAAGAGAAGGCACAGGACAGTTTTCTCTCGAAAGGATATGTAAGAATACCACTTCATAAGGAAATACAGTTTTGCAGAGTAAAGCCATATGCGTATGCATTGGAAACTCTTTACGAGAAGAAATAACGCATAGTACAAAATTAGCTTGTATCTCCAAAACTACACGTTGTATCTCGAAAAGAATTGTTGTGGCGTGTACGTCTTAACATGTAGCATCTAAAGGGAACCAAAAGGAGAATTTTCTTTCGTCAAAATTTTTCAGAAAATCACGTTTTAAGGAAATCCCGCATCGTGCGAAATTATCTTGTTTTTCCTAAACAACACGTTGTAAGTCGAAAAGCTTTCATGTTGCGTGTATGTCTACGTGTGTAGCCTCAAAAGAGAAGGCACAGGACAGTTTTCTCTCGAAAGGATATGTAAGAATACCACTTCATAAGGAAATACAGTTTTGCAGAGTAAAGACATATACGTACGCATTGGAAACTCTTTACGAGAAGAAATAACGCATAGTACAAAATTAGCTTGTATCTCCAAAACTACACGTTGTATCTCGAAAAGAATTGTTGTGGCGTGTACGTCTTAACATGTAGCATCTAAAGAGAACCAAAAGGAGAATTTTCTTTCGTCAAAATTTTTCAGAAAATCACGTTTTAAGGAAATCCCGCATCGTGCGAAATTATCTTGTTTTTCCTAAACAACACGTTGTAAGTCGAAAAGCTTTCATGTTGCGTGTTTGTCTACGTGTGTAGCCTCAAAAGAGAAGGCACAGGACAGTTTTCTCTCGAAAGGATATGTAAGAATACCACTTCATAAGGAAATACAGTTTTGCAGAGTAAAGACATATACGTACGCATTGGAAACTCTTTACGAGAAGAAATAACGCATAGTACAAAATTAGCTTGTATCTCCAAAACTACACGTTGTATCTCGAAAAGAATTGTTGTGGCGTGTACGTCTTAACATGTAGCATCTAAAGAGAACCAAAAGGAGAATTTTCTTTCGTCAAAATTTTTCAGAAAATCACGTTTTAAGGAAATCCCGCATCGTGCGAAATTATCTTGTTTTTCCTAAACAACACGTTGTAAGTCGAAAAGCTTTCATGTTGCGTGTATGTCTAAGTGTGTAGCCTCAAAAGAGAAGGCACAGGACAGTTTTCTCTCGAAAGGATATGTAAGAATACCACTTCATAAGGAAATACAGTTTTGCAGAGTAAAGACATATACGTACGCATTGGAAACTCTTTACGAGAAGAAGTAACGCATAGTACAAAATTAGCTTGTATCTCCAAAACTACACGTTGTATCTCGAAAAGTATTGTTGTGGCGTGTACGTCTTAACATGTAGCATCTAAAGAGAACCAAAAGGAGAATTTTCTTTCGTCAAAATTTTTCAGAAAATCACGTTTTAAGGAAATCCCGCATCGTGCGAAATTATCTTGTTTTTCCTAAACAACACGTTGTAAGTGGAAAAGCTTTCATGTTGCGTGTATGTCTAAGTGTGTAGCCTCAAAAGAGAAGGCACAGGACAGTTTTCTCTCGAAAGGATATGTAAGAATACCACTTCATAAGGAAATACAGTTTTGCAGAGTAAAGACATATACGTACGCATTGGAAACTCTTTACGAGAAGAAATAACGCATAGTACAAAATTAGCTTGTATCTCCAAAACTACACGTTGTATCTCGAAAAGAATTGTTGTGGCGTGTACGTCTTAACATGTAGCATCTAAAGAGAACCAAAAGGAGAATTTTCTTTCGTCAAAATTTTTCAGAAAATCACGTTTTAAGGAAATCCCGCATCGTGTGAAATTATCTTGTTTTTCCTAAACAACACGTTGTAAGTCGAAAAGCTTTCATGTTGCGTGTATGTCTAAGTGTGTAGCCTCAAAAGAGAAGGCACAGGACAGTTTTCTCTCGAAAGGATATGTAAGAATACCACTTCATAAGGAAATACAGTTTTGCAGAGTAAAGACATATGCGTATGCATTGGAAACTCTTTACGAGAAGAAATAACGCATAGTACAAAATTAGCTTGTATCTCCAAAACTACACGTTGTATCTCGAAAAGAATTGTTGTGGCGTGTACGTCTTAACATGTAGCATCTAAAGGGAACCAAAAGGAGAATTTTCTTTCGTCAAAATTTTTCAGAAAATCACGTTTTAAGGAAATCCCGCATCGTGCGAAATTATCTTGTTTTTCCTAAACAACACGTTGTAAGTCGAAAAGCTTTCATGTTGCGTGTATGTCTAAGTGTGTAGCCTCAAAAGAGAAGGCACAGGACAGTTTTCTCTCGAAAGGATATGTAAGAATACCACTTCATAAGGAAATACAGTTTTGCAGATTAAAGACATATACGTACGCATTGGAAACTCTTTACGAGAAGAAATAACGCATAGTACAAAATTAGCTTGTATCTCCAAAACTACACGTTGTATCTCGAAAAGAATTGTTGTGGCGTGTACGTCTTAACATGTAGCATCTAAAGAGAACCAAAAGGAGAATTTTCTTTCGTCAAAATTTTTCAGAAAATCACGTTTTAAGGAAATCCCGCATCGTGCGAAATTATCTTGTTTTTCCTAAACAACACGTTGTAAGTCGAAAAGCTTTCATGTTGCGTGTATGTCTAAGTGTGTAGCCTCAAAAGAGAAGGCACAGGACAGTTTTCTCTCGAAAGGATATGTAAGAATACCACTTCATAAGGAAGTACAGTTTTGCAGAGTAAAGACATATGCGTATGCATTGGAAACTCTTTACGAGAAGAAATAACGCATAGTAAAAAATTAGCTTGTATCTCCAAAACTACACGTTGTATCTCGAAAAGAATTGTTGTGGCGTGTATGTCTTAACATGTAGCATCTAAAGGGAACCAAAAGGAGAATTTTCTTTCGTCAAAATTTTTCAGAAAATCACGTTTTAAGGAAATCCCGCATCGTGCGAAATTATCTTGTTTTTCCTAAACAACACGTTGTAAGTCGAAAAGCTTTCATGTTGCGTGTATGTCTACGTGTGTAGCCTCAAAAGAGAAGGCACAGGACAGTTTTCTCTCGAAAGGATATGTAAGAATACCACTTCATAAGGAAATACAGTTTTGCAGAGTAAAGACATATACGTACGCATTGGAAACTCTTTACGAGAAGAAATAACGCATAGTACAAAATTAGCTTGTATCTCCAAAACTACACGTTGTATCTCGAAAAGAATTGTTGTGGCGTGTACGTCTTAACATGTAGCATCTAAAGAGAACCAAAAGGAGAATTTTCTTTCGTCAAAATTTTTCAGAAAATCACGTTTTAAGGAAATCCCGCATCGTGCGAAATTATCTTGTTTTTCCTAAACAACACGTTGTAAGTCGAAAAGCTTTCATGTTGCGTGTATGTCTAAGTGTGTAGCCTCAAAAGAGAAGGCACAGGACAGTTTTCTCTCGAAAGGATATGTAAGAATACCACTTCATAAGGAAATACAGTTTTGCAGAGTAAAGACATATACGTACGCATTGGAAACTCTTTACGAGAAGAAATAACGCATAGTACAAAATTAGCTTGTATCTCCAAAACTACACGTTGTATCTCGAAAAGAATTGTTGTGGCGTGTACGTCTTAACATGTAGCATCTAAAGAGAACCAAAAGGAGAATTTTCTTTCGTCAAAATTTTTCAGAAAATCACGTTTTAAGGAAATCCCGCATCGTGCGAAATTATCTTGTTTTTCCTAAACAACACGTTGTAAGTCGAAAAGCTTTCATGTTGCGTGTATGTCTAAGTGTGTAGCCTCAAAAGAGAAGGCACAGGACAGTTTTCTCTCGAAAGGATATGTAAGAATACCACTTCATAAGGAAATACAGTTTTGCAGAGTAAAGACATATACGTACGCATTGGAAACTCTTTACGAGAAGAAATAACGCATAGTACAAAATTAGCTTGTATCTCCAAAACTACACGTTGTATCTCGAAAAGAATTGTTGTGGCGTGTACGTCTTAACATGTAGCATCTAAAGAGAACCAAAAGGAGAATTTTCTTTCGTCAAAATTTTTCAGAAAATCACGTTTTAAGGAAATCCCGCATCGTGCGAAATTATCTTGTTTTTCCTAAACAACACGTTGTAAGTCGAAAAGCTTTCATGTTGCGTGTATGTCTAAGTGTGTAGCCTCAAAAGAGAAGGCACAGGACAGTTTTCTCTCGAAAGGATATGTAAGAATACCACTTCATAAGGAAATACAGTTTTGCAGAGTAAAGACATATGCGTACGCATTGGAAACTCTTTACGAGAAGAAATAACGCATAGTACAAAATTAGCTTGTATCTCCAAAACTACACGTTGTATCTCGAAAAGAATTGTTGTGGCGTGTACGTCTTAACATGTAGCATCTAAAGAGAACCAAAAGGAGAATTTTCTTTCGTCAAAATTTTTCAGAAAATCACGTTTTAAGGAAATCCCGCATCGTGCGAAATTATCTTGTTTTTCCTAAACAACACGTTGTAAGTCGAAAAGCTTTCATGTTGCGTGTATGTCTAAGTGTGTAGCCTCAAAAGAGAAGGCACAGGACAGTTTTCTCTCGAAAGGATATGTAAGAATACCACTTCATAAGGAAATACAGTTTTGCAGAGTAAAGACATATACGTACGCATTGGAAACTCTTTACGAGAAGAAATAACGCATAGTACAAAATTAGCTTGTATCTCCAAAACTACACGTTGTATCTCGAAAAGAATTGTTGTGGCGTGTACGTCTTAACATGTAGCATCTAAAGAGAACCAAAAGGAGAATTTTCTTTCGTCAAAATTTTTCAGAAAATCACGTTTTAAGGAAATCCCGCATCGTGCGAAATTATCTTGTTTTTCCTAAACAACACGTTGTAAGTCGAAAAGCTTTCATGTTGCGTGTATGTCTAAGTGTGTAGCCTCAAAAGAGAAGGCACAGGACAGTTTTCTCTCGAAAGGATATGTAAGAATACCACTTCATAAGGAAATACAGTTTTGCAGAGTAAAGACATATGCGTACGCATTGGAAACTCTTTACGAGAAGAAATAACGCATAGTACAAAATTAGCTTGTATCTCCAAAACTACACGTTGTATCTCGAAAAGAATTGTTGTGGCGTGTACGTCTTAACATGTAGCATCTAAAGAGAACCAAAAGGAGAATTTTCTTTCGTCAAAATTTTTCAGAAAATCACGTTTTAAGGAAATCCCGCATCGTGCGAAATTATCTTGTTTTTCCTAAACAACACGTTGTAAGTCGAAAAGCTTTCATGTTGCGTGTATGTCTAAGTGTGTAGCCTCAAAAGAGAAGGCACAGGACAGTTTTCTCTCGAAAGGATATGTAAGAATACCACTTCATAAGGAAATACACTTTTGCAGAGTAAAGACATATACGTACGCATTGGAAACTCTTTACGAGAAGAAATAACGCATAGTACAAAATTAGCTTGTATCTCCAAAACTACACGTTGTATCTCGAAAAGTATTGTTGTGGCGTGTACGTCTTAACATGTAGCATCTAAAGAGAACCAAAAGGAGAATTTTCTTTCGTCAAAATTTTTCAGAAAATCACGTTTTAAGGAAATCCCGCATCGTGCGAAATTATCTTGTTTTTCCTAAACAACACGTTGTAAGTCGAAAAGCTTTCATGTTGCGTGTATGTCTAAGTGTGTAGCCTCAAAAGAGAAGGCACAGGACAGTTTTCTCTTGAAAGGATATGTAAGAATACCACTTCATAAGGAAATACAGTTTTGCAGAGTAAAGACATATACGTACGCATTGGAAACTCTTTACGAGAAGAAATAACGCATAGTACAAAATTAGCTTGTATCTCCAAAACTACACGTTGTATCTCGAAAAGAATTGTTGTGGCGTGTACGTCTTAACATGTAGCATCTAAAGAGAACCAAAAGGAGAATTTTCTTTCGTCAAAATTTTTCAGAAAATCACGTTTTAAGGAAATCCCGCATCGTGCGAAATTATCTTGTTTTTCCTAAACAACACGTTGTAAGTCGAAAAGCTTTCATGTTGCGTGTATGTCTAAGTGTGTAGCCTCAAAAGAGAAGGCACAGGACAGTTTTCTCTCGAAAGGATATGTAAGAATACCACTTCATAAGGAAATACAGTTTTGCAGAGTAAAGACATATGCGTATGCATTGGAAACTCTTTACGAGAAGAAATAACGCATAGTAAAAAATTAGCTTGTATCTCCAAAACTACACGTTGTATCTCGAAAAGAATTGTTGTGGCGTGTACGTCTTAACATGTAGCATCTAAAGGGAACCAAAAGGAGAATTTTCTTTCGTCAAAATTTTTCAGAAAATCACGTTTTAAGGAAATCCCGCATCGTGCGAAATTATCTTGTTTTTCCTAAACAACACGTTGTAAGTCGAAAAGCTTTCATGTTGCGTGTATGTCTAAGTGTGTAGCCTCAAAAGAGAAGGCACAGGACAGTTTTCTCTCGAAAGGATATGTAAGAATACCACTTCATAAGGAAATACAGTTTTGCAGATTAAAGACATATACGTACGCATTGGAAACTCTTTACGAGAAGAAATAACGCATAGTACAAAATTAGCTTGTATCTCCAAAACTACACGTTGTATCTCGAAAAGAATTGTTGTGGCGTGTACGTCTTAACGTGTAGCATCTAAAGAGAACCAAAAGGAGAATTTTCTTTCGTCAAAATTTTTCAGAAAATCACGTTTTAAGGAAATCCCGCATCGTGCGAAATTATCTTGTTTTTCCTAAACAACACGTTGTAAGTCGAAAAGCTTTCATGTTGCGTGTATGTCTAAGTGTGTAGCCTCAAAAGAGAAGGCACAGGACAGTTTTCTCTCGAAAGGATATGTAAGAATACCACTTCATAAGGAAGTACAGTTTTGCAGAGTAAAGACATATGCGTATGCATTGGAAACTCTTTACGAGAAGAAATAACGCATAGTAAAAAATTAGCTTGTATCTCCAAAACTACACGTTGTATCTCGAAAAGAATTGTTGTGGCGTGTATGTCTTAACATGTAGCATCTAAAGGGAACCAAAAGGAGAATTTTCTTTCGTCAAAATTTTTCAGAAAATCACGTTTTAAGGAAATCCCGCATCGTGCGAAATTATCTTGTTTTTCCTAAACAACACGTTGTAAGTCGAAAAGCTTTCATGTTGCGTGTATGTCTACGTGTGTAGCCTCAAAAGAGAAGGCACAGGACAGTTTTCTCTCGAAAGGATATGTAAGAATACCACTTCATAAGGAAATACAGTTTTGCAGAGTAAAGACATATACGTACGCATTGGAAACTCTTTACGAGAAGAAATAACGCATAGTACAAAATTAGCTTGTATCTCCAAAACTACACGTTGTATCTCGAAAAGAATTGTTGTGGCGTGTACGTCTTAACATGTAGCATCTAAAGAGAACCAAAAGGAGAATTTTCTTTCGTCAAAATTTTTCAGAAAATCACGTTTTAAGGAAATCCCGCATCGTGCGAAATTATCTTGTTTTTCCTAAACAACACGTTGTAAGTCGAAAAGCTTTCATGTTGCGTGTATGTCTAAGTGTGTAGCCTCAAAAGAGAAGGCACAGGACAGTTTTCTCTCGAAAGGATATGTAAGAATACCACTTCATAAGGAAATACAGTTTTGCAGAGTAAAGACATATACGTACGCATTGGAAACTCTTTACGAGAAGAAATAACGCATAGTACAAAATTAGCTTGTATCTCCAAAACTACACGTTGTATCTCGAAAAGAATTGTTGTGGCGTGTACGTCTTAACATGTAGCATCTAAAGAGAACCAAAAGGAGAATTTTCTTTCGTCAAAATTTTTCAGAAAATCACGTTTTAAGGAAATCCCGCATCGTGCGAAATTATCTTGTTTTTCCTAAACAACACGTTGTAAGTCGAAAAGCTTTCATGTTGCGTGTATGTCTAAGTGTGTAGCCTCAAAAGAGAAGGCACAGGACAGTTTTCTCTCGAAAGGATATGTAAGAATACCACTTCATAAGGAAATACAGTTTTGCAGAGTAAAGACATATACGTACGCATTGGAAACTCTTTACGAGAAGAAATAACGCATAGTACAAAATTAGCTTGTATCTCCAAAACTACACGTTGTATCTCGAAAAGAATTGTTGTGGCGTGTACGTCTTAACATGTAGCATCTAAAGAGAACCAAAAGGAGAATTTTCTTTCGTCAAAATTTTTCAGAAAATCACGTTTAAAGGAAATCCCGCATCGTGCGAAATTATCTTGTTTTTCCTAAACAACACGTTGTAAGTCGAAAAGCTTTCATGTTGCGTGTATGTCTAAGTGTGTAGCCTCAAAAGAGAAGGCACAGGACAGTTTTCTCTCGAAAGGATATGTAAGAATACCACTTCATAAGGAAATACAGTTTTGCAGAGTAAAGACATATGCGTACGCATTGGAAACTCTTTACGAGAAGAAATAACGCATAGTACAAAATTAGCTTGTATCTCCAAAACTACACGTTGTATCTCGAAAAGAATTGTTGTGGCGTGTACGTCTTAACATGTAGCATCTAAAGAGAACCAAAAGGAGAATTTTCTTTCGTCAAAATTTTTCAGAAAATCACGTTTTAAGGAAATCCCGCATCGTGCGAAATTATCTTGTTTTTCCTAAACAACACGTTGTAAGTCGAAAAGCTTTCATGTTGCGTGTATGTCTAAGTGTGTAGCCTCAAAAGAGAAGGCACAGGACAGTTTTCTCTCGAAAGGATATGTAAGAATACCACTTCATAAGGAAATACACTTTTGCAGAGTAAAGATATATACGTACGCATTGGAAACTCTTTACGAGAAGAAATAACGCATAGTACAAAATTAGCTTGTATCTCCAAAACTACACGTTGTATCTCGAAAAGAATTGTTGTGGCGTGTACGTCTTAACATGTAGCATCTAAAGAGAACCAAAAGGAGAATTTTCTTTCGTCAAAATTTTTCAGAAAATCACGTTTTAAGGAAATCCCGCATCGTGCGAAATTATCTTGTTTTTCCTAAACAACACGTTGTAAGTCGAAAAGCTTTCATGTTGCGTGTATGTCTAAGTGTGTAGCCTCAAAAGAGAAGGCACAGGACAGTTTTCTCTCGAAAGGATATGTAAGAATACCACTTCATAAGGAAATACAGTTTTGCAGAGTAAAGACATATACGTACGCATTGGAAACTCTTTACGAGAAGAAATAATGCATAGTACAAATTTAGCTTGTATCTCCAAAACTACACGTTGTATCTCGAAAAGAATTGTTGTGGCGTGTACGTCTTAACATGTAGCATCTAAAGAGAACCAAAAGGAGAATTTTCTTTCGTCAAAATTTTTCAGAAAATCACGTTTTAAGGAAATCCCGCATCGTGCGAAATTATCTTGTTTTTCCTAAACAACACGTTGTAAGTCGAAAAGCTTTCATGTTGCGTGTATGTCTAAGTGTGTAGCCTCAAAAGAGAAGGCACAGGACAGTTTTCTCTCGAAAGGATATGTAAGAATACCACTTCATAAGGAAGTACAGTTTTGCAGAGTAAAGACATATGCGTATGCATTGGAAACTCTTTACGAGAAGAAATAACGCATAGTACAAAATTAGCTTGTATCTCCAAAACTACACGTTGTATCTCGAAAAGAATTGTTGTGGCGTGTACGTCTTAACATGTAGCATCTAAAGGGAACCAAAAGGAGAATTTTCTTTCGTCAAAATTTTTCAGAAAATCACGTTTTAAGGAAATCCCGCATCGTGCGAAATTATCTTGTTTTTCCTAACCAACACGTTGTAAGTCGAAAAGCTTTCATGTTGCGTGTATGTCTACGTGTGTAGCCTCAAAAGAGAAGGCACAGGACAGTTTTCTCTCGAAAGGATATGTAAGAATACCACTTCATAAGGAAATACAGTTTTGCAGAGTAAAGACATATACGTACGCATTGGAAACTCTTTACGAGAAGAAATAACGCATAGTACAAAATTAGCTTGTATCTCCAAAACTACACGTTGTATCTCGAAAAGAATTGTTGTGGCGTGTACGTCTTAACATGTAGCATCTAAAGAGAACCAAAAGGAGAATTTTCTTTCGTCAAAATTTTTCAGAAAATCACGTTTTAAAGAAATCCCGCATCGTGCGAAATTATCTTGTTTTTCCTAAACAACACGTTGTAAGTCGAAAAGCTTTCATGTTGCGTGTATGTCTAAGTGTGTAGCCTCAAAAGAGAAGGCACAGGACAGTTTTCTCTCGAAAGGATATGTAAGAATACCACTTCATAAGGAAATACAGTTTTGCAGAGTAAAGACATATGCGTACGCATTGGAAACTCTTTACGAGAAGAAATAACGCATAGTACAAAATTAGCTTGTATCTCCAAAACTACACGTTGTATCTCGAAAAGAATTGTTGTGGCGTGTACGTCTTAACATGTAGCATCTAAAGGGAACCAAAAGGAGAATTTTCTTTCGTCAAAATTTTTCAGAAAATCACGTTTTAAGGAAATCCCGCATCGTGCGAAATTATCTTGTTTTTCCTAAACAACACGTTGTAAGTCGAAAAGCTTTCATGTTGCGTGTATGTCTAAGTGTGTAGCCTCAAAAGAGAAGGCACAGGACAGTTTTCTCTCGAAAGGATATGTAAGAATACCACTTCATAAGGAAATACAGTTTTGCAGAGTAAAGACATATACGTACGCATTGGAAACTCTTTACGAGAAGAAATAACGCATAGTACAAAATTAGCTTGTATCTCCAAAACTACACGTTGTATCTCGAAAAGAATTGTTGTGGCGTGTACGTCTTAACATGTAGCATCTAAAGAGAACCAAAAGGAGAATTTTCTTTCGTCAAAATTTTTCAGAAAATCACGTTTTAAGGAAATCCCGCATCGTGCGAAATTATCTTGTTTTTCCTAAACAACACGTTGTAAGTCGAAAAGCTTTCATGTTGCGTGTATGTCTAAGTGTGTAGCCTCAAAAGAGAAGGCACAGGACAGTTTTCTCTCGAAAGGATATGTAAGAATACCACTTCATAAGGAAATACACTTTTGCAGAGTAAAGACATATACGTACGCATTGGAAACTCTTTACGAGAAGAAATAACGCATAGTACAAAATTAGCTTGTATCTCCAAAACTACACGTTGTATCTCGAAAAGAATTGTTGTGGCGTGTACGTCTTAACATGTAGCATCTAAAGAGAACCAAAAGGAGAATTTTCTTTCGTCAAAATTTTTCAGAAAATCACGTTTTAAGGAAATCCCGCATCGTGCGAAATTATCTTGTTTTTCCTAAACAACACGTTGTAAGTCGAAAAGCTTTCATGTTGCGTGTATGTCTAAGTGTGTAGCCTCAAAAGAGAAGGCACAGGACAGTTTTCTCTCGAAAGGATATGTAAGAATACCACTTCATAAGGAAATACAGTTTTGCAGAGTAAAGACATATGCGTATGCATTGGAAACTCTTTACGAGAAGAAATAACGCATAGTACAAAATTAGCTTGTATCTCCAAAACTACACGTTGTATCTCGAAAAGAATTGTTGTGGCGTGTACGTCTTAACATGTAGCATCTAAAGAGAACCAAAAGGAGAATTTTCTTTCGTCAAAATTTTTCAGAAAATCACGTTTTAAAGAAATCCCGCATCGTGCGAAATTATCTTGTTTTTCCTAAACAACACGTTGTAAGTCGAAAAGCTTTCATGTTGCGTGTATGTCTAAGTGTGTAGCCTCAAAAGAGAAGGCACAGGACAGTTTTCTCTCGAAAGGATATGTAAGAATACCACTTCATAAGGAAATACAGTTTTGCAGAGTAAAGACATATGCGTACGCATTGGAAACTCTTTACGAGAAGAAATAACGCATAGTACAAAATTAGCTTGTATCTCCAAAACTACACGTTGTATCTCGAAAAGAATTGTTGTGGCGTGTACGTCTTAACATGTAGCATCTAAAGGGAACCAAAAGTAGAATTTTCTTTCGTCAAAATTTTTCAGAAAATCACGTTTTAAGGAAATCCCGCATCGTGCGAAATTATCTTGTTTTTCCTAAACAACACGTTGTAAGTCGAAAAGCTTTCATGTTGCGTGTATGTCTAAGTGTGTAGCCTCAAAAGAGAAGGCACAGGACAGTTTTCTCTCGAAAGGATATGTAAGAATACCACTTCATAAGGAAATACAGTTTTGCAGAGTAAAGACATATACGTACGCATTGGAAACTCTTTACGAGAAGAAATAACGCATAGTACAAAATTAGCTTGTATCTCCAAAACTACACGTTGTATCTCGAAAAGAATTGTTGTGGCGTGTACGTCTTAACATGTAGCATCTAAAGAGAACCAAAAGGAGAATTTTCTTTCGTCAAAATTTTTCAGAAAATCACGTTTTAAGGAAATCCCGCATCGTGCGAAATTATCTTGTTTTTCCTAAACAACACGTTGTAAGTCGAAAAGCTTTCATGTTGCGTGTATGTCTAAGTGTGTAGCCTCAAAAGAGAAGGCACAGGACAGTTTTCTCTCGAAAGGATATGTAAGAATACCACTTCATAAGGAAATACACTTTTGCAGAGTAAAGACATATACGTACGCATTGGAAACTCTTTACGAGAAGAAATAACGCATAGTACAAAATTAGCTTGTATCTCCAAAACTACACGTTGTATCTCGAAAAGAATTGTTGTGGCGTGTACGTCTTAACATGTAGCATCTAAAGAGAACCAAAAGGAGAATTTTCTTTCGTCAAAATTTTTCAGAAAATCACGTTTTAAGGAAATCCCGCATCGTGCGAAATTATCTTGTTTTTCCTAAACAACACGTTGTAAGTCGAAAAGCTTTCATGTTGCGTGTATGTCTAAGTGTGTAGCCTCAAAAGAGAAGGCACAGGACAGTTTTCTCTCGAAAGGATATGTAAGAATACCACTTCATAAGGAAATACAGTTTTGCAGAGTAAAGACATATACGTACGCATTGGAAACTCTTTACGAGAAGAAATAACGCATAGTACAAAATTAGCTTGTATCTCCAAAACTACACGTTGTATCTCGAAAAGAATTGTTGTGGCGTGTACGTCTTAACATGTAGCATCTAAAGAGAACCAAAAGGAGAATTTTCTTTCGTCAAAATTTTTCAGAAAATCACGTTTTAAGGAAATCCCGCATCGTGCGAAATTATCTTGTTTTTCCTAAACAACACGTTGTAAGTCGAAGAGCTTTCATGTTGCGTGTATGTCTAAGTGTGTAGCCTCAAAAGAGAAGGCACAGGACAGTTTTCTCTCGAAAGGATATGTAAGAATACCACTTCATAAGGAAGTACAGTTTTGCAGAGTAAAGACATATGCGTATGCATTGGAAACTCTTTACGAGAAGAAATAACGCATAGTACAAAATTAGCTTGTATCTCCAAAACTACACGTTGTATCTCGAAAAGAATTGTTGTGGCGTGTACGTCTTAACATGTAGCATCTAAAGGGAACCAAAAGGAGAATTTTCTTTCGTCAAAATTTTTCAGAAAATCACGTTTTAAGGAAATCCCGCATCGTGCGAAATTATCTTGTTTTTCCTAAACAACACGTTGTAAGTCGAAAAGCTTTCATGTTGCGTGTATGTCTACGTGTGTAGCCTCAAAAGAGAAGGCACAGGACAGTTTTCTCTCGAAAGGATATGTAAGAATACCACTTCATAAGGAAATACAGTTTTGCAGAGTAAAGACATATACGTACGCATTGGAAACTCTTTACGAGAAGAAATAACGCATAGTACAAAATTAGCTTGTATCTCCAAAACTACACGTTGTATCTCGAAAAGAATTGTTGTGGCGTGTACGTCTTAACATGTAGCATCTAAAGAGAACCAAAAGGAGAATTTTCTTTCGTCAAAATTTTTCAGAAAATCACGTTTTAAAGAAATCCCGCATCGTGCGAAATTATCTTGTTTTTCCTAAACAACACGTTGTAAGTCGAAAAGCTTTCATGTTGCGTGTATGTCTAAGTGTGTAGCCTCAAAAGAGAAGGCACAGGACAGTTTTCTCTCGAAAGGATATGTAAGAATACCACTTCATAAGGAAATACAGTTTTGCAGAGTAAAGACATATGCGTACGCATTGGAAACTCTTTACGAGAAGAAATAACGCATAGTACAAAATTAGCTTGTATCTCCAAAACTACACGTTGTATCTCGAAAAGAATTGTTGTGTCGTGTACGTCTTAACATGTAGCATCTAAAGAGAACCAAAAGGAGAATTTTCTTTCGTCAAAATTTTTCAGAAAATCACGTTTTAAGGAAATCCCGCATCGTGCGAAATTATCTTGTTTTTCCTAAACAACACGTTGTAAGTCGAAAAGCTTTCATGTTGCGTGTATGTCTAAGTGTGTAGCCTCAAAAGAGAAGGCACAGGACAGTTTTCTCTCGAAAGGATATGTAAGAATACCACTTCATAAGGAAATACAGTTTTGCAGAGTAAAGACATATACGTACGCATTGGAAACTCTTTACTAGAAGAAATAACGCATAGTACAAAATTAGCTTGTATCTCCAAAACTACACGTTGTATCTCGAAAAGAATTGTTGTGGCGTGTACGTCTTAACATGTAGCATCTAAAGGGAACCAAAAGGAGAATTTTCTTTCGTCAAAATTTTTCAGAAAATCACGTTTTAAGGAAATCCCGCATCGTGCGAAATTATCTTGTTTTTCCTAAACAACACGTTGTAAGTCGAAAAGCTTTCATGTTGCGTGTATGTCTACGTGTGTAGCCTCAAAAGAGAAGGCACAGGACAGTTTTCTCTCGAAAGGATATGTAAGAATACCACTTCATAAGGAAATACAGTTTTGCAGAGTAAAGACATATACGTACGCATTGGAAACTCTTTACGAGAAGAAATAACGCATAGTACAAAATTAGCTTGTATCTCCAAAACTACACGTTGTATCTCGAAAAGAATTGTTGTGGCGTGTACGTCTTAACATGTAGCATCTAAAGAGAACCAAAAGGAGAATTTTCTTTCGTCAAAATTTTTCAGAAAATCACGTTTTAAGGAAATCCCGCATCGTGCGAAATTATCTTGTTTTTCCTAAACAACACGTTGTAAGTCGAAAAGCTTTCATGTTGCGTGTATGTCTAAGTGTGTAGCCTCAAAAGAGAAGGCACAGGACAGTTTTCTCTCGAAAGGATATGTAAGAATACCACTTCATAAGGAAATACACTTTTGCAGAGTAAAGACATATACGTACGCATTGGAAACTCTTTACGAGAAGAAATAACGCATAGTACAAAATTAGCTTGTATCTCCAAAACTACACGTTGTATCTCGAAAAGAATTGTTGTGGCGTGTACGTCTTAACATGTAGCATCTAAAGAGAACCAAAAGGAGAATTTTCTTTCGTCAAAATTTTTCAGAAAATCACGTTTTAAGGAAATCCCGCATCGTGCGAAATTATCTTGTTTTTCCTAAACAACACGTTGTAAGTCGAAAAGCTTTCATGTTGCGTGTATGTCTAAGTGTGTAGCCTCAAAAGAGAAGGCACAGGACAGTTTTCTCTCGAAAGGATATGTAAGAATACCACTTCATAAGGAAATACAGTTTTGCAGAGTAAAGACATATACGTACGCATTGGAAACTCTTTACGAGAAGAAATAACGCATAGTACAAAATTAGCTTGTATCTCCAAAACTACACGTTGTATCTCGAAAAGAATTGTTGTGGCGTGTACGTCTTAACATGTAGCATCTAAAGAGAACCAAAAGGAGAATTTTCTTTCGTCAAAATTTTTCAGAAAATCACGTTTTAAGGAAATCCCGCATCGTGCGAAATTATCTTGTTTTTCCTAAACAACACGTTGTAAGTCGAAGAGCTTTCATGTTGCGTGTATGTCTAAGTGTGTAGCCTCAAAAGAGAAGGCACAGGACAGTTTTCTCTCGAAAGGATATGTAAGAATACCACTTCATAAGGAAGTACAGTTTTGCAGAGTAAAGACATATGCGTATGCATTGGAAACTCTTTACGAGAAGAAATAACGCATAGTACAAAATTAGCTTGTATCTCCAAAACTACACGTTGTATCTCGAAAAGAATTGTTGTGGCGTGTACGTCTTAACATGTAGCATCTAAAGGGAACCAAAAGGAGAATTTTCTTTCGTCAAAATTTTTCAGAAAATCACGTTTTAAGGAAATCCCGCATCGTGCGAAATTATCTTGTTTTTCCTAAACAACACGTTGTAAGTCGAAAAGCTTTCATGTTGCGTGTATGTCTACGTGTGTAGCCTCAAAAGAGAAGGCACAGGACAGTTTTCTCTCGAAAGGATATGTAAGAATACCACTTCATAAGGAAATACAGTTTTGCAGAGTAAAGACATATACGTACGCATTGGAAACTCTTTACGAGAAGAAATAACGCATAGTACAAAATTAGCTTGTATCTCCAAAACTACACGTTGTATCTCGAAAAGAATTGTTGTGGCGTGTACGTCTTAACATGTAGCATCTAAAGAGAACCAAAAGGAGAATTTTCTTTCGTCAAAATTTTTCAGAAAATCACGTTTAAAGGAAATCCCGCATCGTGCGAAATTATCTTGTTTTTCCTAAACAACACGTTGTAAGTCGAAAAGCTTTCATGTTGCGTGTATGTCTAAGTGTGTAGCCTCAAAAGAGAAGGCACAGGACAGTTTTCTCTCGAAAGGATATGTAAGAATACCACTTCATAAGGAAATACAGTTTTGCAGAGTAAAGACATATACGTATGCATTGGAAACTCTTTAGGAGAAGAAATAACGCATAGTACAAAATTAGCTTGTATCTCCAAAACTACACGTTGTATCTCGAAAAGAATTGTTGTGGCGTGTACGTCTTAACATGTAGCATCTAAAGAGAACCAAAAGGAGAATTTTCTTTCGTCAAAATTTTTCAGAAAATCACGTTTTAAGGAAATCCCGCATCGTGCGAAATTATCTTGTTTTTCCTAAACAACAGGTTGTAAGTCGAAAAGCTTTCATGTTGCGTGTATGTCTAAGTGTGTAGCCTCAAAAGAGAAGGCACAGGACAGTTTTCTCTCGAAAGGATATGTAAGAATACCACTTCATAAGAAAATACAGTTTTGCAGAGTAAAGACATATACGTACGCATTGGAAACTCTTTACGAGAAGAAATAACGCATAGTACAAAATTAGCTTGTATCTCCAAAACTACACGTTGTATCTCGAAAAGAATTGTTGTGGCGTGTACGTCTTAACATGTAGCATCTAAAGAGAACCAAAAGGAGAATTTTCTTTCGTCAAAATTTTTCAGAAAATCACGTTTTAAGGAAATCCCGCATCGTGCGAAATTATCTTGTTTTTCCTAAACAACACGTTGTAAGTCGAAAAGCTTTCATGTTGCGTGTATGTCTAAGTGTGTAGCCTCAAAAGAGAAGGCACAGGACAGTTTTCTCTCGAAAGGATATGTAAGAATACCACTTCATAAGGAAATACAGTTTTGCAGAGTAAAGACATATACGTACGCATTGGAAACTCTTTACGAGAAGAAATAACGCATAGTACAAAATTAGCTTGTATCTCCAAAACTACACGTTGTATCTCGAAAAGAATTGTTGTGGCGTGTACGTCTTAACATGTAGCATCTAAAGAGAACCAAAAGGAGAATTTTCTTTCGTCAAAATTTTTCAGAAAATCACGTTTTAAGGAAATCCCGCATCGTGCGAAATTATCTTGTTTTTCCTAAACAACACGTTGTAAGTCGAAAAGCTTTCATGTTGCGTGTATGTCTACGTGTGTAGCCTCAAAAGAGAAGGCACAGGACAGTTTTCTCTCGAAAGGATATGTAAGAATACCACTTCATAAGGAAATACAGTTTTGCAGAGTAAAGACATATACGTACGCATTGGAAACTCTTTACGAGAAGAAATAACGCATAGTACAAAATTAGCTTGTATCTCCAAAACTACACGTTGTATCTCGAAAAGAATTGTTGTGGCGTGTACGTCTTAACATGTAGCATCTAAAGAGAACCAAAAGGAGAATTTTCTTTCGTCAAAATTTTTCAGAAAATCGCGTTTTAAGGAAATCCCGCATCGTGCGAAATTATCTTGTTTTTCCTAAACAACACGTTGTAAGTCGAAAAGCTTTCATGTTGCGTGTATGTCTAAGTGTGTAGCCTCAAAAGAGAAGGCACAGGACAGTTTTCTCTAGAAAGGATATGTAAGAATACCACTTCATAAGGAAATACAGTTTTGCAGAGTAAAGACATATGCGTACGCATTGGAAACTCTTTACGAGAAGAAATAACGCATAGTACAAAATTAGCTTGTATCTCCAAAACTACACGTTGTATCTCGAAAAGAATTGTTGTGGCGTGTACGTCTTAACATGTAGCATCTAAAGAGAACCAAAAGGAGAATTTTCTTTCGTCAAAATTTTTAAGAAAATCACGTTTTAAGGAAATCCCGCATCGTGCGAAATTATCTTGTTTTTCCTAAACAACACGTTGTAAGTCGAAAAGCTTTCATGTTGCGTGTATGTCTAAGTGTGTAGCCTCAAAAGAGAAGGCACAGGACAGTTTTCTCTCGAAAGGATATGTAAGAATACCACTTCATAAGGAAATACAGTTTTGCAGAATAAAGAAATATACGTACGCATTGGAAACTCTTTACGAGATGAAATAACGCATAGTACAAAATTAGCTTGTATCTCCAAAACTACACGTTGTATCTCGAAAAGAATTGTTGTGGCGTGTACGTCTTAACATGTAGCATCTAAAGAGAACCAAAAGGAGAATTTTCTTTCGTCAAAATTTTTCAGAAAATCACGTTTTAAGGAAATCCCGCATCGTGTGAAATTATCTTGTTTTTCCTAAACAACACGTTGTAAGTCGAAAAGCTTTCATGTTGCGTGTTTGTCTACGTGTGTAGCCTCAAAAGAGAAGGCACAGGACAGTTTTCTCTCGAAAGGATATGTAAGAATACCACTTCATAAGGAAATACAGTTTTGCAGAGTAAAGACATATACGTACGCATTGGAAACTCTGTATGAGAAGAAATAACGCATAGTACAAAATTAGCTTGTATCTCCAAAACTACACGTTGTATCTCGAAAAGAATTGTTGTGGCGTGTACGTCTTAACATGTAGCATCTAAAGAGAACCAAAAGGAGAATTTTCTTTCGTCAAAATTTTTCAGAAAATCACGTTTTAAGGAAATCCCGCATCGTGCGAAATTATCTTGTTTTTCCTAAACAACACGTTGTAAGTCGAAAAGCTTTCATGTTGCGTGTATGTCTAAGTGTGTAGCCTCAAAAGAGAAGGCACAGGACAGTTTTCTCTCGAAAGGATATGTAAGAATACCACTTCATAAGGAAATACAGTTTTGCAGAGTAAAGACATATACGTACGCATTGGAAACTCTTTACGAGAAGAAATAACGCATAGTACAAAATTAGCTTGTATCTCCAAAACTACACGTTGTATCTCGAAAAGAATTGTTGTGGCGTGTACGTCTTAACATGTAGCATCTAAAGAGAACCAAAAGGAGAATTTTCTTTCGTCAAAATTTTTCAGAAAATCACGTTTTAAGGAAATCCCGCATCGTGCGAAATTATCTTGTTTTTCCTAAACAACACGTTGTAAGTCGAAAAGCTTTCATGTTGCGTGTATGTCTAAGTGTGTAGCCTCAAAAGAGAAGGCACAGGACAGTTTTCTCTCGAAAGGATATGTAAGAATACCACTTCATAAGGAAATACAGTTTTGCAGAGTAAAGACATATACGTACGCATTGGAAACTCTTTACGAGAAGAAATAACGCATAGTACAAAATTAGCTTGTATCTCCAAAACTACACGTTGTATCTCGAATAGAATTGTTGTGGCGTGTACGTCTTAACATGTAGCATCTAAAGAGAACCAAAAGGAGAATTTTCTTTCGTCAAAATTTTTCAGAAAATCACGTTTTAAGCAAATCCCGCATCGTGCGAAATTATCTTGTTTTTCCTAAACAACACGTTGTAAGTCGAAAAGCTTTCATGTTGCGTGTATGTCTAAGTGTGTAGCCTCAAAAGAGAAGGCACAGGACAGTTTTCTCTCGAAAGGATATGTAAGAATACCACTTCATAAGGAAATACAGTTTTGCAGAGTAAAGACATATACGTACGCATTGGAAACTCTTTACGAGAAGAAATAACGCATAGTACAAAATTAGCTTGTATCTCCAAAACTACACGTTGTATCTCGAAAAGAATTGTTGTGGCGTGTACGTCTTAACATGTAGCATCTAAAGAGAACCAAAAGGAGAATTTTCTTTCGTCAAAATTTTTCAGAAAATCACGTTTTAAGGAAATCCCGCATCGTGCGAAATTATCTTGTTTTTCCTAAACAACACGTTGTAAGTCGAAAAGCTTTCATGTTGCGTGTATGTCTAAGTGTGTAGCCTCAAAAGAGAAGGCACAGGACAGTTTTCTCTCGAAAGGATATGTAAGAATACCACTTCATAAGGAAATACAGTTTTGCAGAGTAAAGACATATACGTACGCATTGGAAACTCTTTACGAGAAGAAATAACGCATAGTACAAAATTAGCTTGTATCTCCAAAACTACACGTTGTATCTCGAAAAGAATTGTTGTGGCGTGTACGTCTTAACATGTAGCATCTAAAGAGAACCAAAAGGAGAATTTTCTTTCGTCAAAATTTTTCAGAAAATCACGTTTTAAGGAAATCCCGCATCGTGCGAAATTATCTTGTTTTTCCTAAACAACACGTTGTAAGTCGAAAAGCTTTCATGTTGCGTGTATGTCTACGTGTGTAGCCTCAAAAGAGAAGGCACAGGACAGTTTTCTCTCGAAAGGATATGTAAGAATACCACTTCATAAGGAAATACAGTTTTGCAGAGTAAAGACATATACGTACGCATTGGAAACTCTTTACGAGAAGAAATAACGCATAGTACAAAATTAGCTTGTATCTCCAAAACTACACGTTGTATCTCGAAAAGAATTGTTGTGGCGTGTACGTCTTAACATGTAGCATCTAAAGAGAACCAAAAGGAGAATTTTCTTTCGTCAAAATTTTTCAGAAAATCGCGTTTTAAGGAAATCCCGCATCGTGCGAAATTATCTTGTTTTTCCTAAACAACACGTTGTAAGTCGAAAAGCTTTCATGTTGCGTGTATGTCTAAGTGTGTAGCCTCAAAAGAGAAGGCACAGGACAGTTTTCTCTAGAAAGGATATGTAAGAATACCACTTCATAAGGAAATACAGTTTTGCAGAGTAAAGACATATGCGTACGCATTGGAAACTCTTTACGAGAAGAAATAACGCATAGTACAAAATTAGCTTGTATCTCCAAAACTACACGTTGTATCTCGAAAAGAATTGTTGTGGCGTGTACGTCTTAACATGTAGCATCTAAAGAGAACCAAAAGGAGAATTTTCTTTCGTCAAAATTTTTAAGAAAATCACGTTTTAAGGAAATCCCGCATCGTGCGAAATTATCTTGTTTTTCCTAAACAACACGTTGTAAGTCGAAAAGCTTTCATGTTGCGTGTATGTCTAAGTGTGTAGCCTCAAAAGAGAAGGCACAGGACAGTTTTCTCTCGAAAGGATATGTAAGAATACCACTTCATAAGGAAATACAGTTTTGCAGAATAAAGAAATATACGTACGCATTGGAAACTCTTTACGAGATGAAATAACGCATAGTACAAAATTAGCTTGTATCTCCAAAACTACACGTTGTATCTCGAAAAGAATTGTTGTGGCGTGTACGTCTTAACATGTAGCATCTAAAGAGAAACAAAAGGAGAATTTTCTTTCGTCAAAATTTTTCAGAAAATCATGTTTTAAGGAAATCCCGCATCGTGTGAAATTATCTTGTTTTTCCTAAACAACACGTTGTAAGTCGAAAAGCTTTCATGTTGCGTGTTTGTCTACGTGTGTAGCCTCAAAAGAGAAGGCACAGGACAGTTTTCTCTCGAAAGGATATGTAAGAATACCACTTCATAAGGAAATACAGTTTTGCAGAGTAAAGACATATACGTACGCATTGGAAACTCTGTATGAGAAGAAATAACGCATAGTACAAAATTAGCTTGTATCTCCAAAACTACACGTTGTATCTCGAAAAGAATTGTTGTGGCGTGTACGTCTTAACATGTAGCATCTAAAGAGAACCAAAAGGAGAATTTTCTTTCGTCAAAATTTTTCAGAAAATCACGTTTTAAGGAAATCCCGCATCGTGCGAAATTATCTTGTTTTTCCTAAACAACACGTTGTAAGTCGAAAAGCTTTCATGTTGCGTGTATGTCTAAGTGTGTAGCCTCAAAAGAGAAGGCACAGGACAGTTTTCTCTCGAAAGGATATGTAAGAATACCACTTCATAAGGAAATACAGTTTTGCAGAGTAAAGACATATACGTACGCATTGGAAACTCTTTACGAGAAGAAATAACGCATAGTACAAAATTAGCTTGTATCTCCAAAACTACACGTTGTATCTCGAAAAGAATTGTTGTGGCGTGTACGTCTTAACATGTAGCATCTAAAGAGAACCAAAAGGAGAATTTTCTTTCGTCAAAATTTTTCAGAAAATCACGTTTTAAGGAAATCCCGCATCGTGCGAAATTATCTTGTTTTTCCTAAACAACACGTTGTAAGTCGAAAAGCTTTCATGTTGCGTGTATGTCTAAGTGTGTAGCCTCAAAAGAGAAGGCACAGGACAGTTTTCTCTCGAAAGGATATGTAAGAATACCACTTCATAAGGAAATACAGTTTTGCAGAGTAAAGACATATACGTACGCATTGGAAACTCTTTACGAGAAGAAATAACGCATAGTACAAAATTAGCTTGTATCTCCAAAACTACACGTTGTATCTCGAATAGAATTGTTGTGGCGTGTACGTCTTAACATGTAGCATCTAAAGAGAACCAAAAGGAGAATTTTCTTTCGTCAAAATTTTTCAGAAAATCACGTTTTAAGCAAATCCCGCATCGTGCGAAATTATCTTGTTTTTCCTAAACAACACGTTGTAAGTCGAAAAGCTTTCATGTTGCGTGTATGTCTAAGTGTGTAGCCTCAAAAGAGAAGGCACAGGACAGTTTTCTCTCGAAAGGATATGTAAGAATACCACTTCATAAGGAAATACAGTTTTGCAGAGTAAAGACATATACGTACGCATTGGAAACTCTTTACGAGAAGAAATAACGCATAGTACAAAATTAGCTTGTATCTCCAAAACTACACGTTGTATCTCGAAAAGAATTGTTGTGGCGTGTACGTCTTAACATGTAGCATCTAAAGAGAACCAAAAGGAGAATTTTCTTTCGTCAAAATTTTTCAGAAAATCACGTTTTAAGGAAATCCCGCATCGTGCGAAATTATCTTGTTTTTCCTAAACAACACGTTGTAAGTCGAAAAGCTTTCATGTTGCGTGTATGTCTAAGTGTGTAGCCTCAAAAGAGAAGGCACAGGACAGTTTTCTCTCGAAAGGATATGTAAGAATACCACTTCATAAGGAAATACAGTTTTGCAGAGTAAAGACATATACGTACGCATTGGAAACTCTTTACGAGAAGAAATAACGCATAGTACAAAATTAGCTTGTATCTCCAAAACTACACGTTGTATCTCGAAAAGAATTGTTGTGGCGTGTACGTCTTAACATGTAGCATCTAAAGAGAACCAAAAGGAGAATTTTCTTTCGTCAAAATTTTTCAGAAAATCACGTATTAAGGAAATCCCGCATCGTGCGAAATTATCTTGTTTTTCCTAAACAACACGTTGTAAGTCGAAAAGCTTTCATGTTGCGTGTATGTCTAAGTGTGTAGCCTCAAAAGAGAAGGCACAGGACAGTTTTCTCTCGAAAGGATATGTAAGAATACCACTTCATAAGGAAATACAGTTTTGCAGAGTAAAGACATATGCGTACGCATTGGAAACTCTTTACGAGAAGAAATAACGCATAGTACAAAATTAGCTTGTATCTCCAAAACTACACGTTGTATCTCGAAAAGAATTGTTGTGGCGTGTACGTCTTAACATGTAGCATCTAAAGAGAACCAAAAGGAGAATTTTCTTTCGTCAAAATTTTTCAGAAAATCACGTTTTAAGGAAATCCCGCATCGTGCGAAATTATCTTGTTTTTCCTAAACAACACGTTGTAAGTCGAAAAGCTTTCATGTTGCGTGTATGTCTAAGTGTGTAGCCTCAAAAGAGAAGGCACAGGACAGTTTTCTCTCGAAAGGATATGTAAGAATACCACTTCATAAGGAAATACAGTTTTGCAGAGTAAAGACATATACGTACGCATTGGAAACTCTTTACGAGAAGAAATAATGCATAGTACAAAATTAGCTTGTATCTCCAAAACTACACGTTGTATCTCGAAAAGAATTGTTGTGGCGTGTACGTCTTAACATGTAGCATCTAAAGAGAACCAAAAGGAGAATTTTCTTTCGTCAAAATTTTTCAGAAAATCACGTTTTAAGGAAATCCCGCATCGTGCGAAATTATCTTGTTTTTCCTAAACAACAGGTTGTAAGTCGAAAAGCTTTCATGTTGCGTGTATGTCTAAGTGTGTAGCCTCAAAAGAGAAGGCACAGGACAGTTTTCTCTCGAAAGGATATGTAAGAATACCACTTCATAAGGAAATACAGTTTTGCAGAGTAAAGACATATACGTACGCATTGGAAACTCTTTACGAGAAGAAATAACGCATAGTACAAAATTAGCTTGTATCTCCAAAACTACACGTTGTATCTCGAAAAGAATTGTTGTGGCGTGTACGTCTTAACATGTAGCATCTAAAGAGAACCAAAAGGAGAATTTTCTTTCGTCAAAATTTTTCAGAAAATCACGTTTTAAGGAAATCCCGCATCGTGCGAAATTATCTTGTTTTTCCTAAACAACACGTTGTAAGTCGAAAAGCTTTCATGTTGCGTGTATGTCTAAGTGTGTAGCCTCAAAAGAGAAGGCACAGGACAGTTTTCTCTCGAAAGGATATGTAAGAATACCACTTCATAAGGAAATACAGTTTTGCAGAGTAAAGACATATACGTACGCATTGGAAACTCTTTACGAGAAGAAATAACGCATAGTACAAAATTAGCTTGTATCTCCAAAACTACACGTTGTATCTCGAAAAGAATTGTTGTGGCGTGTACGTCTTAACATGTAGCATCTAAAGAGAACCAAAAGGAGAATTTTCTTTCGTCAAAATTTTTCAGAAAATCACGTTTTAAGGAAATCCCGCATCGTGCGAAATTATCTTGTTTTTCCTAAACAACACGTTGTAAGTCGAAAAGCTTTCATGTTGCGTGTATGTCTACGTGTGTAGCCTCAAAAGAGAAGGCACAGGACAGTTTTCTCTCGAAAGGATATGTAAGAATACCACTTCATAAGGAAATACAGTTTTGCAGAGTAAAGACATATACGTACGCATTGGAAACTCTTTACGAGAAGAAATAACGCATAGTACAAAATTAGCTTGTATCTCCAAAACTACACGTTGTATCTCGAAAAGAATTGTTGTGGCGTGTACGTCTTAACATGTAGCATCTAAAGAGAACCAAAAGGAGAATTTTCTTTCGTCCAAATTTTTCAGAAAATCACGTTTTAAGGAAATCCCGCATCGTGCGAAATTATCTTGTTTTTCCTAAACAACACGTTGTAAGTCGAAAAGCTTTCATGTTGCGTGTATGTCTAAGTGTGTAGCCTCAAAAGAGAAGGCACAGGACAGTTTTCTCTAGAAAGGATATGTAAGAATACCACTTCATAAGGAAATACAGTTTTGCAGAGTAAAGACATATGCGTACGCATTGGAAACTCTTTACAAGAAGAAATAACGCATAGTACAAAATTAGCTTGTATCTCCAAAACTACACGTTGTATCTCGAAAAGTATTGTTGTGGCGTGTACGTCTTAACATGTAGCATCTAAAGAGAACCAAAAGGAGAATTTTCTTTCGTCAAAATTTTTAAGAAAATCACGTTTTAAGGAAATCCCGCATCGTGCGAAATTATCTTGTTTTTCCTAAACAACACGTTGTAAGTCGAAAAGCTTTCATGTTGCGTGTATGTCTAAGTGTGTAGCCTCAAAAGAGAAGGCACAGGACAGTTTTCTCTCGAAAGGATATGTAAGAATACCACTTCATAAGGAAATACAGTTTTGCAGAATAAAGAAATATACGTACGCATTGGAAACTCTTTACGAGAAGAAATAACGCATAGTACAAAATTAGCTTGTATCTCCAAAACTACACGTTGTATCTCGAAAAGAATTGTTGTGGCGTGTACGTCTTAACATGTAGCATCTAAAGAGAACCAAAAGGAGAATTTTCTTTCGTCAAAATTTTTCAGAAAATCACGTTTTAAGGAAATCCCGCATCGTGTGAAATTATCTTGTTTTTCCTAAACAACACGTTGTAAGTCGAAAAGCTTTCATGTTGCGTGTTTGTGTACGTGTGTAGCCTCAAAAGAGAAGGCACAGGACAGTTTTCTCTCGAAAGGATATGTAAGAATACCACTTCATAAGGAAATACAGTTTTGCAGAGTAAAGACATATACGTACGCATTGGAAACTCTGTACGAGAAGAAATAACGCATAGTACAAAATTAGCTTGTATCTCCAAAACTACACGTTGTATCTCGAAAAGAATTGTTGTGGCGTGTACGTCTTAACATGTAGCATCTAAAGAGAACCAAAAGGAGAATTTTCTTTCGTCAAAATTTTTCAGAAAATCACGTTTTAAGGAAATCCCGCATCGTGCGAAATTATCTTGTTTTTCCTAAACAACACGTTGTAAGTCGAAAAGCTTTCATGTTGCGTGTATGTCTAAGTGTGTAGCCTCAAAAGAGAAGGCACAGGACAGTTTTCTCTCGAAAGGATATGTAAGAATACCACTTCATAAGGAAATACAGTTTTGCAGAGTAAAGACATATACGTACGCATTGGAAACTCTTTACGAGAAGAAATAACGCATAGTACAAAATTAGCTTGTATCTCCAAAACTACACGTTGTATCTCGAATAGAATTGTTGTGGCGTGTACGTCTTAACATGTAGCATCTAAAGAGAACCAAAAGGAGAATTTTCTTTCGTCAAAATTTTTCAGAAAATCACGTTTTAAGCAAATCCCGCATCGTGCGAAATTATCTTGTTTTTCCTAAACAACACGTTGTAAGTCGAAAAGCTTTCATGTTGCGTGTATGTCTAAGTGTGTAGCCTCAAAAGAGAAGGCACAGGACAGTTTTCTCTCGAAAGGATATGTAAGAATACCACTTCATAAGGAAATACAGTTTTGCAGAGTAAAGACATATACGTACGCATTGGAAACTCTTTACGAGAAGAAATAACGCATAGTACAAAATTAGCTTGTATCTCCAAAACTACACGTTGTATCTCGAAAAGAATTGTTGTGGCGTGTACGTCTTAACATGTAGCATCTAAAGAGAACCAAAAGGAGAATTTTCTTTCGTCAAAATTTTTCAGAAAATCACGTATTAAGGAAATCCCGCATCGTGCGAAATTATCTTGTTTTTCCTAAACAACACGTTGTAAGTCGAAAAGCTTTCATGTTGCGTGTATGTCTAAGTGTGTAGCCTCAAAAGAGAAGGCACAGGACAGTTTTCTCTCGAAAGGATATGTAAGAATACCACTTCATAAGGAAATACAGTTTTGCAGAGTAAAGACATATGCGTACGCATTGGAAACTCTTTACGAGAAGAAATAACGCATAGTACAAAATTAGCTTGTATCTCCAAAACTACACGTTGTATCTCGAAAAGAATTGTTGTGGCGTGTACGTCTTAACATGTAGCATCTAAAGAGAACCAAAAGGAGAATTTTCTTTCGTCAAAATTTTTCAGAAAATCACGTTTTAAGGAAATCCCGCATCGTGCGAAATTATCTTGTTTTTCCTAAACAACACGTTGTAAGTCGAAAAGCTTTCATGTTGCGTGTATGTCTAAGTGTGTAGCCTCAAAAGAGAAGGCACAGGACAGTTTTCTCTCGAAAGGATATGTAAGAATACCACTTCATAAGGAAATACAGTTTTGCAGAGTAAAGACATATACGTACGCATTGGAAACTCTTTACGAGAAGAAATAACGCATAGTACAAAATTAGCTTGTATCTCCAAAACTACACGTTGTATCTCGAAAAGAATTGTTGTGGCGTGTACGTCTTAACATGTAGCATCTAAAGAGAACCAAAAGGAGAATTTTCTTTCGTCAAAATTTTTCAGAAAATCACGTTTTAAGGAAATCCCGCATCGTGCGAAATTATCTTGTTTTTCCTAAACAACACGTTGTAAGTCGAAAAGCTTTCATGTTGCGTGTTTGTCTACGTGTGTAGCCTCAAAAGAGAAGGCACAGGACAGTTTTCTCTCGAAAGGATATGTAAGAATACCACTTCATAAGGAAATAGAGTTTTGCAGAGTAAAGACATATACGTACGCATTGGAAACTCTTTACGAGAAGAAATAACGCATAGTACAAAATTAGCTTGTATCTCCAAAACTACACGTTGTATCTCGAAAAGAATTGTTGTGGCGTGTACGTCTTAACATGTAGCATCTAAAGAGAACCAAAAGGAGAATTTTCTTTCGTCAAAATTTTTAAGAAAATCACGTTTTAAGGAAATCCCGCATCGTGCGAAATTATCTTGTTTTTCCTAAACAACACGTTGTAAGTCGAAAAGCTTTCATGTTGCGTGTATGTCTAAGTGTGTAGCCTCAAAAGAGAAGGCACAGGACAGTTTTCTCTCGAAAGGATATGTAAGAATACCACTTCATAAGGAAATACAGTTTTGCAGAGTAAAGACATATACGTACGCATTGGAAACTCTTTACGAGAAGAAATAACGCATAGTACAAAATTAGCTTGTATCTCCAAAACTACACGTTGTATCTCGAATAGAATTGTTGTGGCGTGTACGTCTTAACATGTAGCATCTAAAGAGAACCAAAAGGAGAATTTTCTTTCGTCAAAATTTTTCAGAAAATCACGTTTTAAGGAAATCCCGCATCGTGCGAAATTATCTTGTTTTTCCTAAACAACACGTTGTAAGTCGAAAAGCTTTCATGTTGCGTGTATGTCTAAGTGTGTAGCCTCAAAAGAGAAGGCACAGGACAGTTTTCTCTAGAAAGGATATGTAAGAATACCACTTCATAAGGAAATACAGTTTTGCAGAGTAAAGACATATACGTACGCATTGGAAACTCTGTACGAGAAGAAATAACGCATAGTACAAAATTAGCTTGTATCTCCAAAACTACACGTTGTATCTCGAAAAGAATTGTTGTGGCGTGTACGTCTTAACATGTAGCATCTAAAGAGAACCAAAAGGAGAATTTTCTTTCGTCAAAATTTTTCAGAAAATCACGTTTTAAGGAAATCCCGCATCGTGCGAAATTATCTTGTTTTTCCTAAACAACACGTTGTAAGTCGAAAAGCTTTCATGTTGCGTGTATGTCTAAGTGTGTAGCCTCAAAAGAGAAGGCACAGGACAGTTTTCTCTCGAAAGGATATGTAAGAATACCACTTCATAAGGAAATACAGTTTTGCAGAGTAAAGACATATGCGTACGCATTGGAAACTCTTTACGAGAAGAAATAACGCATAGTACAAAATTAGCTTGTATCTCCAAAACTACACGTTGTATCTCGAAAAGAATTGTTGTGGCGTGTACGTCTTAACATGTAGCATCTAAAGAGAACCAAAAGGAGAATTTTCTTTCGTCAAAATTTTTCAGAAAATCACGTTTTAAGGAAATCCCGCATCGTGCGAAATTATCTTGTTTATCCTAAACAACACGTTGTAAGTCGAAAAGCTTTCATGTTGCGTGTATGTCTAAGTGTGTAGCCTCAAAAGAGAAGGCACAGGACAGTTTTCTCTCGAAAGGATATGTAAGAATACCACTTCATAAGGAAATACAGTTTTGCAGAGTAAAGACATATACGTACGCATTGGAAACTCTTTACGAGAAGAAATAACGCATAGTACAAAATTAGCTTGTATCTCCAAAACTACACGTTGTATCTCGAAAAGAATTGTTGTGGCGTGTACGTCTTAACATGTAGCATCTAAAGAGAACCAAAAGGAGAATTTTCTTTCGTCAAAATTTTTCAGAAAATCACGTTTTAAGGAAATCCCGCATCGTGCGAAATTATCTTGTTTTTCCTAAACAACACGTTGTAAGTCGAAAAGCTTTCATGTTGCGTGTATGTCTACGTGTGTAGCCTCAAAAGAGAAGGCACAGGACAGTTTTCTCTCGAAAGGATATGTAAGAATACCACTTCATAAGGAAATAGAGTTTTGCAGAGTAAAGACATATACGTACGCATTGGAAACTCTTTACGAGAAGAAATAACGCATAGTACAAAATTAGCTTGTATCTCCAAAACTACACGTTGTATCTCGAAAAGAATTGTTGTGGCGTGTACGTCTTAACATGTAGCATCTAAAGAGAACCAAAAGGAGAATTTTCTTTCGTCAAAATTTTTCAGAAAATCACGTTTTAAGGAAATCCCCCATCGTGCGAAATTATCTTGTTTTTCCTAAACAACACGTTGTAAGTCGAAAAGCTTTCATGTTGCGTGTATGTCGACGTGTGTAGCCTCAAAAGAGAAGGCACAGGACAGTTTTCTCTCGAAAGGATATGTAAGAATACCACTTCATAAGGAAATACAGTTTTGCAGAGTAAAGACATATACGTACGCATTGGAAACTCTTTACGAGAAGAAATAACGCATAGTACAAAATTAGCTTGTATCTCCAAAACTACACGTTGTATCTCGAAAAGAATTGTTGTGGCGTGTACGTCTTAACATGTAGCATCTAAAGAGAACCAAAAGGAGAATTTTCTTTCGTCAAAATTTTTCAGAAAATCACGTTTTAAGGAAATCCCGCATCGTGCGAAATTATCTTGTTTTTCCTAAACAACACGTTGTAAGTCGAAAAGCTTTCATGTTGCGTGTATGTCTAAGTGTGTAGCCTCAAAAGAGAAGGCACAGGACAGTTTTCTCTCGAAAGGATATGTAAGAATACCTCTTCATAAGGAAATACAGTTTTGCAGAGTAAAGACATATACGTACGCATTGGAAACTCTTTACGAGAAGAAATAACGCATAGTACAAAATTAGCTTGTATCTCCAAAACTACATGTTGTATCTCGAAAAGAATTGTTGTGGCGTGTACGTCTTAACATGTAGCATCTAAAGAGAACCAAAAGGAGAATTTTCTTTCGTCAAAATTTTTCAGAAAATCACGTTTTAAGGAAATCCCGCATCGTGCGAAATTATCTTGTTTTTCCTAAACAACACGTTGTAAGTCGAAAAGCTTTCATGTTGCGTGTATGTCTAAGTGTGTAGCCTCAAAAGAGAAGGCACAGGACAGTTTTCTCTCTAAAGGATATGTAAGAATACCACTTCATAAGGAAATACAGTTTTGCAGAGTAAAGACATATACGTACGCATTGGAAACTCTTTACGAGAAGAAATAACGCATAGTACAAAATTAGCTTGTATCTCCAAAACTACACGTTGTATCTCGAAAAGAATTGTTGTGGCGTGTACGTCTTAACATGTAGCATCTAAAGAGAACCAAAAGGAGAATTTTCTTTCGTCAAAATTTTTCAGAAAATCACGTTTTAAGGAAATCCCGCATCGTGCGAAATTATCTTGTTTTTCCTAAACAACACGTTGTAAGTCGAAAAGCTTTCATGTTGCGTGTATGTCTACGTGTGTAGCCTCAAAAGAGAAGGCACAGGACAGTTTTCTCTCGAAAGGATATGTAAGAATACCACTTCATAAGGAAATACAGTTTTGCAGAGTAAAGACATATACGTACGCATTGGAAACTCTTTACGAGAAGAAATAATGCATAGTACAAAATTAGCTTGTATCTCCAAAACTACACGTTGTATCTCGAAAAGAATTGTTGTGGCGTGTACGTCTTAACATGTAGCATCTAAAGAGAACCAAAAGGAGAATTTTCTTTCGTCAAAATTTTTCAGAAAATCACGTTTTAAGGAAATCCCGCATCGTGCGAAATTATCTTGTTTTTCCTAAACAACACGTTGTAAGTCGAAAAGCTTTCATGTTGCGTGTATGTCTACGTGTGTAGCCACAAAAGAGAAGGCACAGGACAGTTTTCTCTCAAAAGGATATGTAAGAATACCACTTCATAAGGAAATACAGTTTTGCAGAGTAAAGACATATACGTACGCATTGGAAACTCTTTACGAGAAGAAATAACGCATAGTACAAAATTAGCTTGTATCTCCAAAACTACACGTTGTATCTCGAAAGGAATTGTTGTGGCGTGTACGTCTTAACATGTAGCATCTAAAGAGAACCAAAAGGAGAATTTTGTTTCGTCAAAATTTTTCAGAAAATCACGTTTGAAGGAAATCCCGCATCGTGCGAAATTATCTTGTTTTTCCTAAACAACACGTTGTAAGTCGAAAAGCTTTCATGTTGCGTGTATGTCTACGTGTGTAGCCTCAAAAGAGAAGGCACAGGACAGTTTTCTCTCGAAAGGATATGTAAGAATACCACTTCATAAGGAAATACAGTTTTGCAGAGTAAAGACATATACGTACGCATTGGAAACTCTTTACGAGAAGAAATAACGCATAGTACAAAATTAGCTTGTATCTCCAAAACTACACGTTGTATCTCGAAAAGAATTGTTGTGGCGTGTACGTCTTAACATGTAGCATCTAAAGAGAACCAAAAGGAGAATTTTCTTTCGTCAAAATTTTTCAGAAAATCACGTTTTAAGGAAATCCCGCATCGTGCGAAATTATCTTGTTTTTCCTAAACAACACGTTGTAAGTCGAAAAGCTTTCATGTTGCGTGTATGTCTACGTGTGTAGCCTCAAAAGAGAAGGCACAGGACAGTTTTCTCTCGAAAGGATATGTAAGAATACCACTTCATAAGGAAATACAGTTTTGCAGAGTAAAGACATATACGTACCCATTGGAAACTCTTTACGAGAAGAAATAACGCATAGTACAAAATTAGCTTGTATCTCCAAAACTACACGTTGTATCTCGAAAAGAATTGTTGTGGCGTGTACGTCTTAACATGTAGCATCTAAAGAGAACCAAAAGGAGAATTTTCTTTCGTCAAAATTTTTCAGAAAATCACGTTTTAAGGAAATCCCGCATCGTGCGAAATTATCTTGTTTTTCCTAAACAACACGTTGTAAGTCGAAAAGCTTTCATGTTGCGTGTATGTCTACGTGTGTAGCCTCAAAAGAGAAGGCACAGGACAGTTTTCTCTCGAAAGGATATGTAAGAATACCACTTCATAAGGAAATACAGTTTTGCAGAGTAAAGACATATAGGTACGCATTGGAAACTCTTTACGAGAAGAAATAACGCATAGTACAAAATTAGCTTGTATCTCCAAAACTACACGTTGTATCTCGAAAAGAATTGTTGTGGCGTGTACGTCTTAACATGTAGCATCTAAAGAGAACGAAAAGGAGAATTTTCTTTCGTCAAAATTTTTCAGAAAATCACGTTTTAAGGAAATCCCGCATCGTGCGAAATTATCTTGTTTTTCCTAAACAACACGTTGTAAGTCGAAAAGCTTTCATGTTGCGTGTATGTCTACGTGTGTAGCCTCAAAAGAGAAGGCACAGGACAGTTTTCTCTCGAAAGGATATGTAAGAATACCACTTCATAAGGAAATACAGTTTTGCAGAGTAAAGACATATACGTACGCATTGGAAACTCTTTACGAGAAGAAATAACGCATAGTACAAAATTAGCTTGTATCTCCAAAACTACACGTTGTATCTCGAAAAGAATTGCTGTGGCGTGTACGTCTTAACATGTAGCATCTAAAGAGAACCAAAAGGAGAATTTTCTTTCGTCAAAATTTTTCAGAAAATCACGTTTTAAGTAAATCCCGCATCGTGCGAAATTATCTTGTTTTTCCTAAACAACACGTTGTAAGTCGAAATGCTTTCATGTTGCGTGTATGTCTACGTGTGTAGCCTCAAAAGAGAAGGCACAGGACAGTTTTCTCTAGAAAGGATATGTAAGAATACCACTTCATAAGGAAATACAGTTTTGCAGAGTAAAGACATATACGTACGCATTGGAAACTCTTTACGAGAAGAAATAACGCATCGTACAAAATTAGCTTGTATCTCCAAAACTACACGTTGTATCTCGAAAAGAATTGTTGTGGCGTGTACGTCTTAACATGTAGCATCTAAAGAGAACCAAAAGGAGAATTTTCTTTCGTCAAAATTTTTCAGAAAATCACGTTTTAAGGAAATCCCGCATCGTGCGAAATTATCTTGTTTTTCCTAAACAACACGTTGTAAGTCGAAAAGCTTTCATGTTGCGTGTATGTCTACGTGTGTAGCCTCAAAAGAGAAGGCACAGGACAGTTTTCTCTCGAAAGGATATGTAAGAATACCACTTCATAAGGAAATACAGTTTTGCAGAGTAAAGACATATACGTACCCATTGGAAACTCTTTACGAGAAGAAATAACGCATAGTACAAAATTAGCTTGTATCTCCAAAACTACACGTTGTATCTCGAAAAGAATTGTTGTGGCGTGTACGTCTTAACATGTAGCATCTAAAGAGAACCAAAAGGAGAATTTTCTTTCGTCAAAATTTTTCAGAAAATCACGTTTTAAGGAAATCCCGCATCGTGCGAAATTATCTTGTTTTTCCTAAACAACACGTTGTAAGTCGAAAAGCTTTCATGTTGCGTGTATGTCTAAGTGTGTAGCCTCAAAAGAGAAGGCACAGGACAGTTTTCTCTCGAAAGGATATGTAAGAATACCACTTCATAAGGAAATACAGTTTTGCAGAGTAAAGACATATACGTACGCATTGGAAACTCTTTACGAGAAGAAATAACGCATAGTACAAAATTAGCTTGTATCTCCAAAACTACACGTTGTATCTCGAAAAGAATTGTTGTGGCGTGTACGTCTTAACATGTAGCATCTAAAGAGAACCAAAAGGAGAATTTTCTTTCGTCAAAATTTTTCAGAAAATCACGTTTTAAGGAAATCCCGCATCGTGCGAAATTATCTTGTTTTTCCTAAACAACACGTTGTAAGTCGAAAAGCTTTCATGTTGCGTGTATGTCTAAGTGTGTAGCCTCAAAAGAGAAGGCACAGGACAGTTTTCTCTCGAAAGGATATGTAAGAATACCACTTCATAAGGAAATACAGTTTTGCAGAGTAAAGACATATACGTACGCATTGGAAACTCTTTACGAGAAGAAATAACGCATAGTACAAAATTAGCTTGTATCTCCAAAACTACACGTTGTATCTCGAAAAGAATTGTTGTGGCGTGTACGTCTTAACATGTAGCATCTAAAGAGAACCAAAAGGAGAATTTTCTTTCGTCAAAATTTTTCAGAAAATCACGTTTTAAGGAAATCCCGCATCGTGCGAAATTATCTTGTTTTTCCTAAACAACACGTTGTAAGTCGAAAAGCTTTCATGTTGCGTGTATGTCTACGTGTGTAGCCTCAAAAGAGAAGGCACAGGACAGTTTTCTCTCAAAAGGATATGTAAGAATACCACTTCATAAGGAAATACAGTTTTGCAGAGTAAAGACATATACGTACGCATTGGAAACTCTTTACGAGAAGAAATAACGCATAGTACAAAATTAGCTTGTATCTCCAAAACTACACGTTGTATCTCGAAAGGAATTGTTGTGGCGTGTACGTCTTAACATGTAGCATCTAAAGAGAACCAAAAGGAGAATTTTGTTTCGTCAAAATTTTTCAGAAAATCACGTTTGAAGGAAATCCCGCATCGTGCGAAATTATCTTGTTTTTCCTAAACAACACGTTGTAAGTCGAAAAGCTTTCATGTTGCGTGTATGTCTACGTGTGTAGCCTCAAAAGAGAAGGCACAGGACAGTTTTCTCTCGAAAGGATATGTAAGAATACCACTTCATAAGGAAATACAGTTTTGCAGAGTAAAGACATATACGTACGCATTGGAAACTCTTTACGAGAAGAAATAACGCATAGTACAAAATTAGCTTGTATCTCCAAAACTACACGTTGTATCTCGAAAAGAATTGTTGTGGCGTGTACGTCTTAACATGTAGCATCTAAAGAGAACCAAAAGGAGAATTTTCTTTCGTCAAAATTTTTCAGAAAATCACGTTTTAAGGAAATCCCGCATCGTGCGAAATTATCTTGTTTTTCCTAAACAACACGTTGTAAGTCGAAAAGCTTTCATGTTGCGTGTATGTCTACGTGTGTAGCCTCAAAAGAGAAGGCACAGGACAGTTTTCTCTCGAAAGGATATGTAAGAATACCACTTCATAAGGAAATACAGTTTTGCAGAGTAAAGACATATACGTACCCATTGGAAACTCTTTACGAGAAGAAATAACGCATAGTACAAAATTAGCTTGTATCTCCAAAACTACACGTTGTATCTCGAAAAGAATTGTTGTGGCGTGTACGTCTTAACATGTAGCATCTAAAGAGAACCAAAAGGAGAATTTTCTTTCGTCAAAATTTTTCAGAAAATCACGTTTTAAGGAAATCCCGCATCGTGCGAAATTATCTTGTTTTTCCTAAACAACACGTTGTAAGTCGAAAAGCTTTCATGTTGCGTGTATGTCTAAGTGTGTAGCCTCAAAAGAGAAGGCACAGGACAGTTTTCTCTCGAAAGGATATGTAAGAATACCACTTCATAAGGAAATACAGTTTTGCAGAGTAAAGACATATATGTACGCATTGGAAACTCTTTACGAGAAGAAATAACGCATAGTACAAAATTAGCTTGTATCTCCAAAACTACACGTTGTATCTCGAAAAGAATTGTTGTGGCGTGTACGTCTTAACATGTAGCATCTAAAGAGAACCAAAAGGAGAATTTTCTTTCGTCAAAATTTTTCAGAAAATCACGTTTTAAGGAAATCCCGCATCGTGCGAAATTATCTTGTTTTTCCTAAACAACACGTTGTAAGTCGAAAAGCTTTCATGTTGCGTGTATGTCTACGTGAGTAGCCTCAAAAGAGAAGGCACAGGACAGTTTTCTCTCGAAAGGATATTTAAGAATACCACTTCATAAGGAAATACAGTTTTGCAGAGTAAAGACATATACGTACGCATTGGAAACTCTACGAGAAGAAATAACGCATAGTACAAAATTAGCTTGTATCTCCAAAACTACACGTTGTATCTCGAAAAGAATTGTTGTGGCGTGTACGTCTTAACATGTAGCATCTAAAGAGAACCAAAAGGAGAATTTTCTTTCGTCAAAATTTTTCAGAAAATCACGTTTTAAGGAAATCCCGCATCGTGCGATATTATCTTGTTTTTCCTAAACAACACGTTGTAAGTCGAAAAGCTTTCATGTTGCGTGTATGTCTAAGTGTGTAGCCTCAAAAGAGAAGGCACAGGACAGTTTTCTCTCGAAAGGATATGTAAGAATACCACTTCATAAGGAAATACAGTTTTGCAGAGTAAAGACATATAGGTACGCATTGGAAACTCTTTACGAGAAGAAATAACGCATAGTACAAAATTAGCTTGTATCTCCAAAACTACACGTTGTATCTCGAAAAGAATTGTTGTGGCGTGTACGTCTTAACATGTAGCATCTAAAGAGAACGAAAAGGAGAATTTTCTTTCGTCAAAATTTTTCAGAAAATCACGTTTTAAGGAAATCCCGCATCCTGCGAAATTATCTTGTTTTTCCTAAACAACACGTTGTAAGTCGAAAAGCTTTCATGTTGCGTGTATGTCTACGTGTGTAGCCTCAAAAGAGAAGGCACAGGACAGTTTTCTCTCGAAAGGATATGTAAGAATACCACTTCATAAGGAAATACAGTTTTGCAGAGTAAAGACATATACGTACGCATTGGAAACTCTTTACGAGAAGAAATAACGCATAGTACAAAATTAGCTTGTATCTCCAAAACTACACGTTGTATCTCGAAAAGAATTGCTGTGGCGTGTACGTCTTAACATGTAGCATCTAAAGAGAACCAAAAGGAGAATTTTCTTTTGTCAAAATTTTTCAGAAAATCACGTTTTAAGGAAATCCCGCATCGTGCGAAATTATCTTGTTTTTCCTAAACAACACGTTGTAAGTCGAAATGCTTTCATGTTGCGTGTATGTCTACGTGTGTAGCCTCAAAAGAGAAGGCACAGGACAGTTTTCTCTAGAAAGGATATGTAAGAATACCACTTCATAAGGAAATACAGTTTTGCAGAGTAAAGACATATACGTACGCATTGGAAACTCTTTACGAGAAGAAATAACGCATATTACAAAATTAGCTTGTATCTCCAAAACTACACGTTGTATCTCGAAAAGAATTGTTGTGGCGTGTACGTCTTAACATGTAGCATCTAAAGAGAACCAAAAGGAGAATTTTCTTTCGTCAAAATTTTTCAGAAAATCACGTTTTAAGGAAATCCCGCATCGTGCGAAATTATCTTGTTTTTCCTAAACAACACGTTGTAAGTCGAAAAGCTTTCATGTTGCGTGTATGTCTAAGTGTGTAGCATCAAAAGAGAAGGCACAGGACAGTTTTCTCTCGAAAGGATATGTAAGAATACCACTTCATAAGGAAATACAGTTTTGCAGAGTAAAGACATATACGTACGCATTGGAAACTCTTTACGAGAAGAAATAACGCATAGTACAAAATTAGCTTGTATCTCCAAAACTACACGTTGTATCTCGAAAAGAATTGTTGTGGCGTGTACGTCTTAACATGTAGCATCTAAAGAGAACCAAAAGGAGAATTTTCTTTCGTCAAAATTTTTCAGAAAATCACGTTTTAAGGAAATCCCGCATCGTGCGAAATTATCTTGTTTTTCCTAAACAACACGTTGTAAGTCGAAAAGCTTTCATGTTGCGTGTATGTCTACGTGAGTAGCCTCAAAAGAGAAGGCACAGGACAGTTTTCTCTCGAAAGGATATGTAAGAATACCACTTCATAAGGAAATACAGTTTTGCAGAGTAAAGACATATACGTACACATTGGAAACTCTACGAGAAGAAATAACGCATAGTACAAAATTAGCTTGTATCTCCAAAACTACACGTTGTATCTCGAAAAGAATTGTTGTGGCGTGTACGTCTTAACATGTAGCATCTAAAGAGAACCAAAAGGAGAATTTTCTTTCGTCAAATTTTTTCAGAAAATCACGTTTTAAGGAAATCCCGCATCGTGCGAAATTATCTTGTTTTTCCTAAACAACACGTTGTAAGTCGAAAAGCTTTCATGTTGCGTGTATGTCTAAGTGTGTAGCCTCAAAAGAGAAGGCACAGGACAGTTTTCTCTTGAAAGGATATGTAAGAATACCACTTCATAAGGAAATACAGTTTTGCAGAGTAAAGACATATACGTACGCATTGGAAACTCTTTACGAGAAGAAATAACGCATAGTACAAAATTAGCTTGTATCTCCAAAACTACACGTTGTATCTCGAATAGAATTGTTGTGGCGTGTACGTCTTAACATGTAGCATCTAAAGAGAACCAAAAGGAGAATTTTCTTTCGTCAAAATTTTTCAGAAAATCACGTTTTAAGGAAATCCCGCATCGTGCGAAATTATCTTGTTTTTCCTAAACAACACGTTGTAAGTCGAAAAGCTTTCATGTTGCGTGTATGTCTACGTGTGTAGCCTCAAAAGAGAAGGCACAGGACAGTTTTCTCTCGAAAGGATATGTAAGAATACGACTTCATAAGGAAATACAGTTTTGCAGAGTAAAGACATATACGTACGCATTGGAAACTCTTTACGAGAAGAAATAACGCATAGTACAAAATTAGCTTGTATCTCCAAAACTACACGTTGTATCTCGAAAAGAATTGTTGTGGCGTGTACGTCTTAACATGTAGCATCTAAAGAGAACCAAAAGGAGAATTTTCTTTCGTCAAAATTTTTCAGAAAATCACGTTTTAAGGAAATCCCGCATCGTGCGGAATTATCTTGTTTTTCCTAAACAACACGTTGTAAGTCGAAAAGCTTTCATGTTGCGTGTATGTCTACGTGTGTAGCCTCAAAAGAGAAGGCACAGGACAGTTTTCTCTCGAAAGGATATGTAAGAATACCACTTCATAAGGAAATACAGTTTTGCAGAGTAAAGACATATACGTACGCATTGGAAACTCTTTACGAGAAGAAATAACGCATAGTACAAAATTAGCTTGTATCTCCAAAACTACACGTTGTATCTCGAAAAGAATTGTTGTGGCGTGTACGTCTTAACATGTAGCATCTAAAGAGAACCAAAAGGAGAATTTTCTTTCGTCAAAATTTTTCAGAAAATCACGTTTTAAGGAAATCCCGCATCGTGCGAAATTATCTTGTTTTTCCTAAACAACACGTTGTAAGTCGAAAAGCTTTCATGTTGCGTGTATGTCTAAGTGTGTAGCCTCAAAAGGGAAGGCACAGGACAGTTTTCTCTCGAAAGGATATGTAAGAATACCACTTCATAAGGAAATACAGTTTTGCAGAGTAAAGACATATACGTACGCATTGGAAACTCTTTACGAGAAGAAATAACGCATAGTACAAAATTAGCTTGTATCTCCAAAACTACACGTTGTATCTCGAAAAGAATTGTTGTGGCGTGTACGTCTTAACATGTAGCATCTAAAGAGAACCAAAAGGAGAATTTTCTTTCGTCAAAATTTTTCAGAAAATCACGTTTTAAGGAAATCCCGCATCGTGCGAAATTATCTTGTTTTTCCTAAACAACACGTTGTAAGTCGAAAAGCTTTCATGTTGCGTGTATGTCTAAGTGTGTAGCCTCAAAAGAGAAGGCACAGGACAGTTTTCTCTCGAAAGGATATGTAAGAATACCACTTCATAAGGAAATACAGTTTTGCAGAGTAAAGACATATACGTACGCATTGGAAACTCTTTACGAGAAGAAATAACGTATAGTAAAAAATTAGCTTGTATCTCCAAAACTACACGTTGTATCTCGAAAAGAATTGTTGTGGCGTGTACGTCTTAACATGTAGCATCTAAAGAGAACCAAAAGGAGAATTTTCTTTCGTCAAAATTTTTCAGAAAATCACGTTTTAAGTAAATCCCGCATCGTGCGAAATTATCTTGTTTTTCCTAAACAACACGTTGTAAGTCGAAATGCTTTCATGTTGCGTGTATGTCTACGTGTGTAGCCTCAAAAGAGAAGGCACAGGACAGTTTTCTCTCGAAAGGATATGTAAGAATACCACTTCATAAGGAAATACAGTTTTGCAGAGTAAAGACATATACGTACGCATTGGAAACTCTTTACGAGAAGAAATAACGCATATTACAAAATTAGCTTGTATCTCCAAAACTACACGTTGTATCTCGAAAAGAATTGTTGTGGCGTGTACGTCTTAACATGTAGCATCTAAAGAGAACCAAAAGGAGAATTTTCTTTCGTCAAAATTTTTCAGAAAATCACGTTTTAAGGAAATCCCGCATCGTGCGAAATTATCTTGTTTTTCCTAAACAACACGTTGTAAGTCGAAAAGCTTTCATGTTGCGTGTATGTCTAAGTGTGTAGCCTCAAAAGAGAAGGCACAGGACAGTTTTCTCTCGAAAGGATATGTAAGAATACCACTTCATAAGGAAATACAGTTTTGCAGAGTAAAGACATATACGTACGCATTGGAAACTCTTTACGAGAAGAAATAACGCATAGTACAAAATTAGCTTGTATCTCCAAAACTACACGTTGTATCTCGAAAAGAATTGTTGTGGCGTGTACGTCTTAACATGTAGCATCTAAAGAGAACCAAAAGGAGAATTTTCTTTCGTCAAAATTTTTCAGAAAATCACGTTTTAAGGAAATCCCGCATCGTGCGAAATTATCTTGTTTTTCCTAAACAACACGTTGTAAGTCGAAAAGCTTTCATGTTGCGTGTATGTCTACGTGAGTAGCCTCAAAAGAGAAGGCACAGGACAGTTTTCTCTCGAAAGGATATGTAAGAATACCACTTCATAAGGAAATACAGTTTTGCAGAGTAAAGACATATACGTACGCATTGGAAACTCTACGAGAAGAAATAACGCATAGTACAAAATTAGCTTGTATCTCCAAAACTACACGTTGTATCTCGAAAAGAATTGTTGTGGCGTGTACGTCTTAACATGTAGCATCTAAAGAGAACCAAAAGGAGAATTTTCTTTCGTCAAATTTTTTCAGAAAATCACGTTTTAAGGAAATCCCGCATCGTGCGAAATTATCTTGTTTTTCCTAAACAACACGTTGTAAGTCGAAAAGCTTTCATGTTGCGTGTATGTCTAAGTGTGTAGCCTCAAAAGAGAAGGCACAGGACAGTTTTCTCTTGAAAGGATATGTAAGAATACCACTTCATAAGGAAATACAGTTTTGCAGAGTAAAGACATATACGTACGCATTGGAAACTCTTTACGAGAAGAAATAACGCATAGTACAAAATTAGCTTGTATCTCCAAAACTACACGTTGTATCTCGAATAGAATTGTTGTGGCGTGTACGTCTTAACATGTAGCATCTAAAGAGAACCAAAAGGAGAATTTTCTTTCGTCAAAATTTTTCAGAAAATCACGTTTTAAGGAAATCCCGCATCGTGCGAAATTATCTTGTTTTTCCTAAACAACACGTTGTAAGTCGAAAAGCTTTCATGTTGCGTGTATGTCTACGTGTGTAGCCTCAAAAGAGAAGGCACAGGACAGTTTTCTCTCGAAAGGATATGTAAGAATACCACTTCATAAGGAAATACAGTTTTGCAGAGTAAAGACATATACGTACGCATTGGAAACTCTTTACGAGAAGAAATAACGCATAGTACAAAATTAGCTTGTATCTCCAAAACTACACGTTGTATCTCGAAAAGAATTGTTGTGGCGTGTACGTCTTAACATGTAGCATCTAAAGAGAACCAAAAGGAGAATTTTCTTTCGTCAAAATTTTTCAGAAAATCACGTTTTAAGGAAATCCCGCATCGTGCGAAATTATCTTGTTTTTCCTAAACAACACGTTGTAAGTCGAAAAGCTTTCATGTTGCGTGTATGTCTACGTGTGTAGCCTCAAAAGAGAAGGCACAGGACAGTTTTCTCTCGAAAGGATATGTAAGAATACCACTTCATAAGGAAATACAGTTTTGCAGAGTAAAGACATATACGTACGCATTGGAAACTCTTTACGAGAAGAAATAACGCATAGTACAAAATTACCTTGTATCTCCAAAACTACACGTTGTATCTCGAAAAGAATTGTTGTGGCGTGTACGTCTTAACATGTAGCATCTAAAGAGAACCAAAAGGAGAATTTTCTTTCGTCAAAATTTTTCAGAAAATCACGTTTTAAGGAAATCCCGCATCGTGCGAAATTATCTTGTTTTTCCTAAACAACACGTTGTAAGTCGAAAAGCTTTCATGTTGCGTGTATGTCTAAGTGTGTAGCCTCAAAAGAGAAGGCACAGGACAGTTTTCTCTCGAAAGGATATGTAAGAATACCACTTCATAAGGAAATACAGTTTTGCAGAGTAAAGACATATACGTACGCATTGGAAACTCTTTACGAGAAGAAATAACGCATAGTACAAAATTAGCTTGTATCTCCAAAACTAGACGTTGTATCTCGAAAAGAATTGTTGTGGCGTGTACGTCTTAACATGTAGCATCTAAAGAGAACCAAAAGGAGAATTTTCTTTAGTCAAAATTTTTCAGAAAATCACGTTTTAAGGAAATCCCGCATCGTGCGAAATTATCTTGTTTTTCCTAAACAACACGTTGTAAGTCGAAAAGCTTTCATGTTGCGTGTATGTCTAAGTGTGTAGCCTCAAAAGAGAAGGCACAGGACAGTTTTCTCTCGAAAGGATATGTAAGAATACCACTTCATAAGGAAATACAGTTTTGCAGAGTAAAGACATATACGTACGCATTGGAAACTCTTTACGAGAAGAAATAACGTATAGTAAAAAATTAGCTTGTATCTCCAAAACTACACGTTGTATCTCGAAAAGAATTGTTGTGGCGTGTACGTCTTAACATGTAGCATCTAAAGAGAACCAAAAGGAGAATTTTCTTTCGTCAAAATTTTTCAGAAAATCACGTTTTAAGGAAATCCCGCATCGTGCGAAATTATCTTGTTTTTCCTAAACAACACGTTGTAAGTCGAAAAGCTTTCATGTTGCGTGTATGTCTACGTGAGTAGCCTCAAAAGAGAAGGCACAGGACAGTTTTCTCTCGAAAGGATATGTAAGAATACCACTTCATAAGGAAATACAGTTTTGCAGAGTAAAGACATATACGTACGCATTGGAAACTCTACGAGAAGAAATAACGCATAGTACAAAATTAGCTTGTATCTCCAAAACTACACGTTGTATCTCGAAAAGAATTGTTGTGGCGTGTACGTCTTAACATGTAGCATCTAAAGAGAACCAAAAGGAGAATTTTCTTTCGTCAAAATTTTTCAGAAAATCACGTTTTAAGGAAATCCCGCATCGTGCGAAATTATCTTGTTTTTCCTAAACAACACGTTGTAAGTCGAAAAGCTTTCATGTTGCGTGTATGTCTAAGTGTGTAGCCTCAAAAGAGAAGGCACAGGACAGTTTTCTCTCGAAAGGATATGTAAGAATACCACTTCATAAGGAAATACAGTTTTGCAGAGTAAAGACATATACGTACGCATTGGAAACTCTTTACGAGAAGAAATAACGCATAGTACAAAATTAGCTTGTATCTCCAAAACTACACGTTGTATCTCGAATAGAATTGTTGTGGCGTGTACGTCTTAACATGTAGCATCTAAAGAGAACCAAAAGGAGAATTTTCTTTCGTCAAAATTTTTCAGAAAATCACGTTTTAAGGAAATCCCGCATCGTGCGAAATTATCTTGTTTTTCCTAAACAACACGTTGTAAGTCGAAAAGCTTTCATGTTGCGTGTATGTCTACGTGTGTAGCCTCAAAAGAGAAGGCACAGGACAGTTTTCTCTCGAAAGGATATGTAAGAATACCACTTCATAAGGAAATACAGTTTTGCAGAGTAAAGACATATACGTACGCATTGGAAACTCTTTACGAGAAGAAATAACGCATAGTACAAAATTAGCTTGTATCTCCAAAACTACACGTTGTATCTCGAAAAGAATTGTTGTGGCGTGTACGTCTTAACATGTAGCATCTAAAGAGAACCAAAAGGAGAATTTTCTTTCGTCAAAATTTTTCAGAAAATCACGTTTTAAGGAAATCCCGCATTGTGCGAAATTATCTTGTTTTTCCTAAACAACACGTTGTAAGTCGAAAAGCTTTCATGTTGCGTGTATGTCTACGTGTGTAGCCTCAAAAGAGAAGGCACAGGACAGTTTTCTCTCGAAAGGATATGTAAGAATACCACTTCATAAGGAAATACAGTTTTGCAGAGTAAAGACATATACGTACGCATTGGAAACTCTTTACGAGAAGAAATAACGCATAGTACAAAATTAGCTTGTATCTCCAAAACTACACGTTGTATCTCGAAAAGAATTGTTGTGGCGTGTACGTCTTAACATGTAGCATCTAAAGAGAACCAAAAGGAGAATTTTCTTTCGTCAAAATTTTTCAGAAAATCACGTTTTAAGGAAATCCCGCATCGTGCGAAATTATCTTGTTTTTCCTAAACAACACGTTGTAAGTCGAAAAGCTTTCATGTTGCGTGTATGTCTAAGTGTGTAGCCTCAAAAGAGAAGGCACAGGACAGTTTTCTCTCGAAAGGATATGTAAGAATACCACTTCATAAGGAAATACAGTTTTGCAGAGTAAAGACATATACGTACGCATTGGAAACTCTTTACGAGAAGAAATAACGCATAGTACAAAATTAGCTTGTATCTCCAAAACTAGACGTTGTATCTCGAAAAGAATTGTTGTGGCGTGTACGTCTTAACATGTAGCATCTAAAGAGAACCAAAAGGAGAATTTTCTTTAGTCAAAATTTTTCAGAAAATCACGTTTTAAGGAAATCCCGCATCGTGCGAAATTATCTTGTTTTTCCTAAACAACACGTTGTAAGTCGAAAAGCTTTCATGTTGCGTGTATGTCTAAGTGTGTAGCCTCAAAAGAGAAGGCACAGGACAGTTTTCTCTCGTAAGGATATGTAAGAATACCACTTCATAAGGAAATACAGTTTTGCAGAGTAAAGACATATACGTACGCATTGGAAACTCTTTACGAGAAGAAATAACGTATAGTAAAAAATTAGCTTGTATCTCCAAAACTACACGTTGTATCTCGAAAAGAATTGTTGTGGCGTGTACGTCTTAACATGTAGCATCTAAAGAGAACCAAAAGGAGAATTTTCTTTCGTCAAAATTTTTCAGAAAATCACGTTTTAAGGAAATCCCGCATCGTGCGAAATTATCTTGTTTTTCCTAAACAACACGTTGTAAGTCGAAAAGCTTTCATGTTGCGTGTATGTCTACGTGAGTAGCCTCAAAAGAGAAGGCACAGGACAGTTTTCTCTCGAAAGGATATGTAAGAATACCACTTCATAAGGAAATACAGTTTTGCAGAGTAAAGACATATACGTACGCATTGGAAACTCTACGAGAAGAAATAACGCATAGTACAAAATTAGCTTGTATCTCCAAAACTACACGTTGTATCTCGAAAAGAATTGTTGTGGCGTGTACGTCTTAACATGTAGCATCTAAAGAGAACCAAAAGGAGAATTTTCTTTCGTCAAAATTTTTCAGAAAATCACGTTTTAAGGAAATCCCGCATCGTGCGAAATTATCTTGTTTTTCCTAAACAACACGTTGTAAGTCGAAAAGCTTTCATGTTGCGTGTATGTCTAAGTGTGTAGCCTCAAAAGAGAAGGCACAGGACAGTTTTCTCTCGAAAGGATATGTAAGAATACCACTTCATAAGGAAATACAGTTTTGCAGAGTAAAGACATATACGTACGCATTGGAAACTCTTTACGAGAAGAAATAACGCATAGTACAAAATTAGCTTGTATCTCCAAAACTACACGTTGTATCTCGAATAGAATTGTTGTGGCGTGTACGTCTTAACATGTAGCATCTAAAGAGAACCAAAAGGAGAATTTTCTTTCGTCAAAATTTTTCAGAAAATCACGTTTTAAGGAAATCCCGCATCGTGCGAAATTATCTTGTTTTTCCTAAACAACACGTTGTAAGTCGAAAAGCTTTCATGTTGCGTGTATGTCTACGTGTGTAGCCTCAAAAGAGAAGGCACAGGACAGTTTTCTCTCGAAAGGATATGTAAGAATACCACTTCATAAGGAAATACAGTTTTGCAGAGTAAAGACATATACGTACGCATTGGAAACTCTTTACGAGAAGAAATAACGCATAGTACAAAATTAGCTTGTATCTCCAAAACTACACGTTGTATCTCGAAAAGAATTGTTGTGGCGTGTACGTCTTAACATGTAGCATCTAAAGAGAACCAAAAGGAGAATTTTCTTTCGTCAAAATTTTTCAGAAAATCACGTTTTAAGGAAATCCCGCATCGTGCGAAATTATCTTGTTTTTCCTAAACAACACGTTGTAAGTCGAAAAGCTTTCATGTTGCGTGTATGTCTACGTGTGTAGCCTCAAAAGAGAAGGCACAGGACAGTTTTCTCTCGAAAGGATATGTAAGAATACCACTTCATAAGGAAATACAGTTTTGCAGAGTAAAGACATATACGTACGCATTGGAAACTCTTTACAAGAAGAAATAACGCATAGTACAAAATTAGCTTGTATCTCCAAAACTACACGTTGTATCTCGAAAAGAATTGTTGTGGCATGTACGTCTTAACATGTAGCATCTAAAGAGAACCAAAAGGAGAATTTCCTTTCGTCAAAATTTTTCAGAAAATCACGTTTTAAGGAAATCCCGCATCGTGCGAAATTATCTTGTTTTTCTTAAACAACACGTTGTAAGTCGAAAAGCTTTCATGTTGCGTGTATGTCTAAGTGTGTAGCCTCAAAAGAGAAGGCACAGGACAGTTTTCTCTCGAAAGGATATGTAAGAATACCACTTCATAAGGAAATACAGTTTTGCAGAGTAAAGACATATACGTACGCATTGGAAACTCTTTACGAGAAGAAATAACGCATAGTACAAAATTAGCTTGTATCTCCAAAACTACACGTTGTATCTCGAAAAGAATTGTTGTGGCGTGTACGTCTTAACATGTAGCATCTAAAGAGAACCAAAAGGAGAATTTTCTTTCGTCAAAATTTTTCAGAAAATCACGTTTTAAGGAAATCCCGCATCGTGCGAAATTATCTTGTTTTTCCTAAACAACACGTTGTAAGTCGAAAAGCTTTCATGTTGCGTGTATGTATAAGTGTGTAGCCACAAAAGAGAAGGCACAGGACAGTTTTCTCTCGAAAGGATATGTAAGAATACCACTTCATAAGGAAATACAGTTTTGCAGAGTAAAGACATATACGTACGCATTGGAAACTCTTTACGAGAAGAAATAACGCATAGTACAAAATTAGCTTGTATCTCCAAAACTACACGTTGTATCTCGAAAAGAATTGTTGTGGCGTGTACGTCTTAACATGTAGCATCTAAAGAGAACCAAAAGGAGAATTTTCTTTCGTCAAAATTTTTCAGAAAATCACGTTTTAAGGAAATCCCGCATCGTGCGAAATTATCTTGTTTTTCCTAAACAACACGTTGTAAGTCGAAAAGCTTTCATGTTGCGTGTATGTCTACGTGAGTAGCCTCAAAAGAGAAGGCACAGGACAGTTTTCTCTCGAAAGGATATGTAAGAATACCACTTCATAAGGAAATACTGTTTTGCAGAGTAAAGACATATACGTACGCATTGGAAACTCTACGAGAAGAAATAACGCATAGTACAAAATTAGCTTGTATCTCCAAAACTACACGTTGTATCTCGAAAAGAATTGTTGTGGCGTGTACGTCTTAACATGTAGCATCTAAAGAGAACCAAAAGGAGAATTTTCTTTCGTCAAAATTTTTCAGAAAATCACGTTTTAAGGAAATCCCGCATCGTGCGAAATTATCTTGTTTTTCCTAAACAACACGTTGTAAGTCGAAAAGCTTTCATGTTGCGTGTATGTCTAAGTGTGTAGCCTCAAAAGAGAAGGCACAGGACAGTTTTCTCTCGAAAGGATATGTAAGAATACCACTTCATAAGGAAATACAGTTTTGCAGAGTAAAGACATATACTTACGCATTGGAAACTCTTTACGAGAAGAAATAACGCATAGTACAAAATTAGCTTGTATCTCCAAAACTACACGTTGTATCTCGAAAAGAATTGTTGTGGCGTGTACGTCTTAACATGTAGCATCTAAAGAGAACCAAAAGGAGAATTTTCTTTCGTCAAAATTTTTCAGAAAATCACGTTTTAAGGAAATCCCGCATCGTGCGAAATTATCTTGTTTTTCCTAAACAACACGTTGTAAGTCGAAAAGCTTTCATGTTGCGTGTATGTCTACGTGTGTAGCCTCAAAAGAGAAGGCACAGGACAGTTTTCTCTCGAAAGGATATGTAAGAATACCACTTCATAAGGAAATACAGTTTTGCAGAGTAAAGACATATACGTACGCATTGGAAACTCTTTACGAGAAGAAATAACGCATAGTACAAAATTAGCTTGTATCTCCAAAACTACACGTTGTATCTCGAAAAGAATTGTTGTGGCGTGTACGTCTTAACATGTAGCATCTAAAGAGAACCAAAAGGAGAATTTTCTTTCGTCAAAATTTTTCAGAAAATCACGTTTTAAGGAAATCCCGCATCGTGCGAAATTATCTTGTTTTTCCTAAACAACACGTTGTAAGTCGAAAAGCTTTCATGTTGCGTGTATGTCTACGTGTGTAGCCTCAAAAGAGAAGGCACAGGACAGTTTTCTCTCGAAAGGATATGTAAGAATACCACTTCATAAGGAAATACAGTTTTGCAGAGTAAAGACATATACGTACGCATTGGAAACTCTTTACGAGAAGAAATAACGCATAGTACAAAATTAGCTTGTATCTCCAAAACTACACGTTGTATCTCGAAAAGAATTGTTGTGGCGTGTACGTCTTAACATGTAGCATCTAAAGAGAACCAAAAAGGAGAATTTTCTTTCGTCAAAATTTTTCAGAAAATCACGTTTTAAGGAAATCCCGCATCGTGCGAAATTATCTTGTTTTTCCTAAACAACACGTTGTAAGTCGAAAAGCTTTCATGTTGCGTGTATGTCTACGTGAGTAGCCTCAAAAGAGAAGGCACAGGACAGTTTTCTCTCGAAAGGATATGTAAGAATACCACTTCATAAGGAAATACAGTTTTGCAGAGTAAAGACATATACGTACGCATTGGAAACTCTACGAGAAGAAATAACGCATAGTACAAAATTAGCTTGTATCTCCAAAACTACACGTTGTATCTCGAAAAGAATTGTTGTGGCGTGTACGTCTTAACATGTAGCATCTAAAGAGAACCAAAAGGAGAATTTTCTTTCGTCAAAATTTTTCAGAAAATCATGTTTTAAGGAAATCCCGCATCGTGCGATATTATCTTGTTTTTCCTAAACAACACGTTGTAAGTCGAAAAGCTTTCATGTTGCGTGTATGTCTAAGTGTGTAGCCTCAAAAGAGAAGGCACAGGACAGTTTTCTCTCGAAAGGATATGTAAGAATACCACTTCATAAGGAAATACAGTTTTGCAGAGTAAAGACATATACGTACGCATTGGAAACTCTTTATGAGAAGAAATAACGCATAGTACAAAATTAGCTTGTATCTCCAAAACTACACGTTGTATCTCGAATAGAATTGTTGTGGCGTGTACGTCTTAACATGTAGCATCTAAAGAGAACCAAAAGGAGAATTTTCTTTCTTCAAAATTTTTCAGAAAATCACGTTTTAAGGAAATCCCGCATCGTGCGAAATTATCTTGTTTTTCCTAAACAACACGTTGTAAGTCGAAAAGCTTTCATGTTGCGTGTATGTCTAAGTGTGTAGCCTCAAAAGAGAAGGCACAGGACAGTTTTCTCTCGAAAGGATATGTAAGAATACCACTTCATAAGGAAATACAGTTTTGCAGAGTAAAGACATATACGTACACATTGGAAACTCTTTACGAGAAGAAATAACGCATAGTACAAAATTAGCTTGTATCTCCAAAACTACACGTTGTATCTCGAAAAGAATTGTTGTGGCGTGTACGTCTTAACATGTAGCATCTAAAGAGAACCAAAAGGAGAATTTTCTTTCGTCAAAATTTTTCAGAAAATCACGTTTTAAGGAAATCCCGCATCGTGCGAAATTATCTTGTTTTCCTAAACAACACGTTGTAAGTCGAAAAGCTTTCATGTTGCGTGTATGTCTACGTGTGTAGCCTCAAAAGAGAAGGCACAGGACAGTTTTCTCTCGAAAGGATATGTAAGAATACCACTTCATAAGGAAATACAGTTTTGCAGAGTAAAGACATATACGTACGCATTGGAAACTCTTTACGAGAAGAAATAACGCATAGTACAAAATTAGCTTGTATCTCCAAAACTACACGTTGTATCTCGAAAAGAATTGTTGTGGCATGTACGTCTTAACATGTAGCATCTAAAGAGAACCAAAAGGAGAATTTTCTTTCGTCAAAATTTTTCAGAAAATCACGTTTTAAGGAAATCCCGCATCGTGCGAAATTATCTTGTTTTTCCTAAACAACACGTTGTAAGTCGAAAAGCTTTCATGTTGCGTGTATGTCTAAGTGTGTAGCCTCAAAAGAGAAGGCACAGGACAGTTTTCTCTCGAAAGGATATGTAAGAATACCACTTCATAAGGAAATACAGTTTTGCAGAGTAAAGACATATACGTATGCATTGGAAACTCTTTACGAGAAGAAATAACGCATAGTACAAAATTAGCTTGTATCTCCAAAACTACACGTTGTATCTCGAAAAGAATTGTTGTGGCATGTACGTCTTAACGTGTAGCATCTAAAGAGAACCAAAAGGAGAATTTTCTTTCGTCAAAATTTTTCAGAAAATCACGTTTTAAGGAAATCCCGCATCGTGCGAAATTATCTTGTTTTTCCTAAACAACACGTTGTAAGTCGAAAAGCTTTCATGTTGCGTGTATGTCTACGTGTGTAGCCTCAAAAGAGAAGGCACAGGACAGTTTTCTCTCGAAAGGATATGTAAGAATACCACTTCATAAGGAAATACAGTTTTGCAGAGTAAAGACATATACGTACGCATTGGAAACTCTTTACGAGAAGAAATAACGCATAGTACAAAATTAGCTTGTATCTCCAAAACTACACGTTGTATCTCGAAAAGAATTGTTGTGGCGTGTACGTCTTAACATGTAGCATCTAAAGAGAACCAAAAGGAGAATTTTCTTTCGTCAAAATTTTTCAGAAAATCACGTTTTAAGGAAATCCCGCATCGTGCGAAATTATCTTGTTTTTCCTAAGCAACACGTTGTAAGTCGAAAAGCTTTCATGTTGCGTGTATGTCTAAGTGTGTAGCCTCAAAAGAGAAGGCACAGGACAGTTTTCTCTCGAAAGGATATGTAAGAATACCACTTCATAAGGAAATACAGTTTTGCACAGTAAAGACATATACGTACACATTGGAAACTCTTTACGAGAAGAAATAACGCATAGTACAAAATTAGCTTGTATCTCCAAAACTACACGTTGTATCTCGAAAAGAATTGTTGTGGCGTGTACGTCTTAACATGTAGCATCTAAAGAGAACCAAAAAGGAGAATTTTCTTTCGTCAAAATTTTTCAGAAAATCACGTTTTAAGGAAATCCCGCATCGTGCGAAATTATCTTGTTTTTCCTAAACAACACGTTGTAAGTCGAAAAGCTTTCATGTTGCGTGTATGTCTACGTGAGTAGCCTCAAAAGAGAAGGCACAGGACAGTTTTCTCTCGAAAGGATATGTAAGAATACCACTTCATAAGGAAATACAGTTTTGCAGAGTAAAGACATATACGTACGCATTGGAAACTCTACGAGAAGAAATAACGCATAGTACAAAATTCGCTTGTATCTCCAAAACTACACGTTGTATCTCGAAAAGAATTGTTGTGGCGTGTACGTCTTAACATGTAGCATCTAAAGAGAACCAAAAGGAGAATTTTCTTTCGTCAAAATTTTTCAGAAAATCATGTTTTAAGGAAATCCCGCATCGTGCGATATTATCTTGTTTTTCCTAAACAACACGTTGTAAGTCGAAAAGCTTTCATGTTGCGTGTATGTCTAAGTGTGTAGCCTCAAAAGAGAAGGCACAGGACAGTTTTCTCTCGAAAGGATATGTAAGAATACCACTTCATAAGGAAATACAGTTTTGCAGAGTAAAGACATATACGTACGCATTGGAAACTCTTTACGAGAAGAAATAACGCATAGTACAAAATTAGCTTGTATCTCCAAAACTACACGTTGTATCTCGAAAAGAATTGTTGTGGCGTGTACGTCTTAACATGTAGCATCTAAAGAGAACCAAAAGGAGAATTTTCTTTCGTCAAAATATTTCAGAAAATCACGTTTTAAGGAAATCCAGCATCGTGCGAAATTATCTTGTTTTTCCTAAACAACACGTTGTAAGTCGAAAAGCTTTCATGTTGCGTGTATGTCTAAGTGTGTAGCCTCAAAAGAGAAGGCACAGGACAGTTTTCTCTCGAAAGGATATGTAAGAATACCACTTCATAAGGAAATACAGTTTTGCAGAGTAAAGACATATACTTACGCATTGGAAACTCTTTACGAGAAGAAATAACGCATAGTACAAAATTAGCTTGTATCTCCAAAACTACACGTTGTATCTCGAAAAGAATTGTTGTGGCGTGTACGTCTTAACATGTAGCATCTAAAGAGAACCAAAAGGAGAATTTTCTTTCGTCAAAATTTTTCAGAAAATCACGTTTTAAGGAAATCCCGCATCGTGCGAAATTATCTTGTTTTTCCTAAACAACACGTTGTAAGTCGAAAAGCTTTCATGTTGCGTGTATGTCTACGTGTGTAGCCTCAAAAGAGAAGGCACAGGACAGTTTTCTCTCGAAAGGATATGTAAGAATACCACTTCATAAGGAAATACAGTTTTGCAGAGTAAAGACATATACGTACGCATTGGAAACTCTTTACGAGAAGAAATAACGCATAGTACAAAATTAGCTTGTATCTCCAAAACTACACGTTGTATCTCGAAAAGAATTGTTGTGGCGTGTACGTCTTAACATGTAGCATCTAAAGAGAACCAAAAGGAGAATTTTCTTTCGTCAAAATTTTTCAGAAAATCACGTTTTAAGGAAATCCCGCATCGTGCGAAATTATCTTGTTTTTCCTAAACAACACGTTGTAAGTCGAAAAGCTTTCATGTTGCGTGTATGTCTAAGTGTGTAGCCTCAAAAGAGAAGGCACAGGACAGTTTTCTCTCGAAAGGATATGTAAGAATACCACTTCATAAGGAAATACAGTTTTGCAGAGTAAAGACATATACGTATGCATTGGAAACTCTTTACGAGAAGAAATAACGCATAGTACAAAATTAGCTTGTATCTCCAAAACTACACGTTGTATCTCGAAAAGAATTGTTGTGGCATGTACGTCTTAACATGTAGCATCTAAAGAGAACCAAAAGGAGAATTTTCTTTCGTCAAAATTTTTCAGAAAATCACGTTTTAAGGAAATCCCGCATCGTGCGAAATTATCTTGTTTTTCCTAAACAACACGTTGTAAGTCGAAAAGCTTTCATGTTGCGTGTATGTCTACGTGTGTAGCCTCAAAAGAGAAGGCACAGGACAGTTTTCTCTCGAAAGGATATGTAAGAATACCACTTCATAAGGAAATACAGTTTTGCAGAGTAAAGACATATACGTACGCATTGGAAACTCTTTACGAGAAGAAATAACGCATAGTACAAAATTAGCTTGTATCTCCAAAACTACACGTTGTATCTCGAAAAGAATTGTTGTGGCGTGTACGTCTTAACATGTAGCATCTAAAGAGAACCAAAAGGAGAATTTTCTTTCGTCAAAATTTTTCAGAAAATCACGTTTTAAGGAAATCCCGCATCGTGCGAAATTATCTTGTTTTTCCTAAGCAACACGTTGTAAGTCGAAAAGCTTTCATGTTGCGTGTATGTCTAAGTGTGTAGCCTCAAAAGAGAAGGCACAGGACAGTTTTCTCTCGAAAGGATATGTAAGAATACCACTTCATAAGGAAATACAGTTTTGCACAGTAAAGACATATACGTACACATTGGAAACTCTTTACGAGAAGAAATAACGCATAGTACAAAATTAGCTTGTATCTCCAAAACTACACGTTGTATCTCGAAAAGAATTGTTGTGGCGTGTACGTCTTAACATGTAGCATCTAAAGAGAACCAAAAAGGAGAATTTTCTTTCGTCAAAATTTTTCAGAAAATCACGTTTTAAGGAAATCCCGCATCGTGCGAAATTATCTTGTTTTTCCTAAACAACACGTTGTAAGTCGAAAAGCTTTCATGTTGCGTGTATGTCTACGTGAGTAGCCTCAAAAGAGAAGGCACAGGACAGTTTTCTCTCGAAAGGATATGTAAGAATACCACTTCATAAGGAAATACAGTTTTGCAGAGTAAAGACATATACGTACGCATTGGAAACTCTACGAGAAGAAATAACGCATAGTACAAAATTCGCTTGTATCTCCAAAACTACACGTTGTATCTCGAAAAGAATTGTTGTGGCGTGTACGTCTTAACATGTAGCATCTAAAGAGAACCAAAAGGAGAATTTTCTTTCGTCAAAATTTTTCAGAAAATCATGTTTTAAGGAAATCCCGCATCGTGCGATATTATCTTGTTTTTCCTAAACAACACGTTGTAAGTCGAAAAGCTTTCATGTTGCGTGTATGTCTAAGTGTGTAGCCTCAAAAGAGAAGGCACAGGACAGTTTTCTCTCGAAAGGATATGTAAGAATACCACTTCATAAGGAAATACAGTTTTGCAGAGTAAAGACATATACGTACGCATTGGAAACTCTTTACGAGAAGAAATAACGCATAGTACAAAATTAGCTTGTATCTCCAAAACTACACGTTGTATCTCGAAAAGAATTGTTGTGGCGTGTACGTCTTAACATGTAGCATCTAAAGAGAACCAAAAGGAGAATTTTCTTTCGTCAAAATTTTTCAGAAAATCACGTTTTAAGGAAATCCCGCATCGTGCGAAATTATCTTGTTTTTCCTAAACAACACGTTGTAAGTCGAAAAGCTTTCATGTTGCGTGTATGTCTACGTGTGTAGCCTCAAAAGAGAAGGCACAGGACAGTTTTCTCTCGAAAGGATATGTAAGAATACCACTTCATAAGGAAATACAGTTTTGCAGAGTAAAGACATATACGTACGCATTGGAAACTCTTTACGAGAAGAAATAACGCATAGTACAAAATTAGCTTGTATCTCCAAAACTACACGTTGTATCTCGAAAAGAATTGTTGTGGCGTGTACGTCTTAACATGTAGCATCTAAAGAGAACCAAAAGGAGAATTTTCTTTCGTCAAAATTTTTCAGAAAATCACGTTTTAAGGAAATCCCGCATCGTGCGAAATTATCTTGTTTTTCCTAAACAACACGTTGTAAGTCGAAAAGCTTTCATGTTGCGTGTATGTCTAAGTGTGTAGCCTCAAAAGAGAAGGCACAGGACAGTTTTCTCTCGAAAGGATATGTAAGAATACCACTTCATAAGGAAATACAGTTTTGCAGAGTAAAGACATATACGTATGCATTGGAAACTCTTTACGAGAAGAAATAACGCATAGTACAAAATTAGCTTGTATCTCCAAAACTACACGTTGTATCTCGAAAAGAATTGTTGTGGCATGTACGTCTTAACATGTAGCATCTAAAGAGAACCAAAAGGAGAATTTTCTTTCGTCAAATTTTTTCAGAAAATCACGTTTTAAGGAAATCCCGCATCGTGCGAAATTATCTTGTTTTTCCTAAACAACACGTTGTAAGTCGAAAAGCTTTCATGTTGCGTGTATGTCTACGTGTGTAGCCTCAAAAGAGAAGGCACAGGACAGTTTTCTCTCGAAAGGATATGTAAGAATACCACTTCATAAGGAAATACAGTTTTGCAGAGTAAAGACATATACGTACGCATTGGAAACTCTTTACGAGAAGAAATAACGCATAGTACAAAATTAGCTTGTATCTCCAAAACTACACGTTGTATCTCGAAAAGAATTGTTGTGGCGTGTACGTCTTAACATGTAGCATCTAAAGAGAACCAAAAGGAGAATTTTCTTTCGTCAAAATTTTTCAGAAAATCACGTTTTAAGGAAATCCCGCATCGTGCGAAATTATCTTGTTTTTCCTAAGCAACACGTTGTAAGTCGAAAAGCTTTCATGTTGCGTGTATGTCTAAGTGTGTAGCCTCAAAAGAGAAGGCACAGGACAGTTTTCTCTCGAAAGGATATGTAAGAATACCACTTCATAAGGAAATACAGTTTTGCACAGTAAAGACATATACGTACACATTGGAAACTCTTTACGAGAAGAAATAACGCATAGTACAAAATTAGCTTGTATCTCCAAAACTACACGTTGTATCTCGAAAAGAATTGTTGTGGCGTGTACGTCTTAACATGTAGCATCTAAAGAGAACCAAAAAGGAGAATTTTCTTTCGTCAAAATTTTTCAGAAAATCACGTTTTAAGGAAATCCCGCATCGTGCGAAATTATCTTGTTTTTCCTAAACAACACGTTGTAAGTCGAAAAGCTTTCATGTTGCGTGTATGTCTACGTGAGTAGCCTCAAAAGAGAAGGCACAGGACAGTTTTCTCTCGAAAGGATATGTAAGAATACCACTTCATAAGGAAATACAGTTTTGCAGAGTAAAGACATATACGTACGCATTGGAAACTCTTTACGAGAAGAAATAACGCATAGTACAAAATTAGCTTGTATCTCCAAAACTACACGTTGTATCTCGAAAAGAATTGTTGTGGCGTGTACGTCTTAACATGTAGCATCTAAAGAGAACCAAAAGGAGAATTTTCTTTCGTCAAAATTTTTCAGAAAATCACGTTTTAAGGAAATCCCGCATCGTGCGAAATTATCTTGTTTTTCCTAAACAACACGTTGTAAGTCGAAAAGCTTTCATGTTGCGTGTATGTCTAAGTGTGTAGCCTCAAAAGAGAAGGCACAGGACAGTTTTCTCTCGAAAGGATATGTAAGAATACCACTTCATAAGGAAATACAGTTTTGCAGAGTAAAGACATATACGTATGCATTGGAAACTCTTTACGAGAAGAAATAACGCATAGTACAAAATTAGCTTGTATCTCCAAAACTACACGTTGTATCTCGAAAAGAATTGTTGTGGCATGTACGTCTTAACATGTAGCATCTAAAGAGAACCAAAAGGAGAATTTTCTTTCGTCAAAATTTTTCAGAAAATCACGTTTTAAGGAAATCCCGCATCGTGCGAAATTATCTTGTTTTTCATAAACAACACGTTGTAAGTCGAAAAGCTTTCATGTTGCGTGTATGTCTACGTGTGTAGCCTCAAAAGAGAAGGCACAGGACAGTTTTCTCTCGAAAGGATATGTAAGAATACCACTTCATAAGGAAATACAGTTTTGCAGAGTAAAGACATATACGTACGCATTGGAAACTCTTTACGAGAAGAAATAACGCATAGTACAAAATTAGCTTGTATCTCCAAAACTACACGTTGTATCTCGAAAAGAATTGTTGTGGCGTGTACGTCTTAACATGTAGCATCTAAAGAGAACCAAAAGGAGAATTTTCTTTCGTCAAAATTTTTCAGAAAATCACGTTTTAAGGAAATCCCGCATCGTGCGAAATTATCTTGTTTTTCCTAAGCAACACGTTGTAAGTCGAAAAGCTTTCATGTTGCGTGTATGTCTAAGTGTGTAGCCTCAAAAGAGAAGGCACAGGACAGTTTTCTCTCGAAAGGATATGTAAGAATACCACTTCATAAGGAAATACAGTTTTGCACAGTAAAGACATATACGTACACATTGGAAACTCTTTACGAGAAGAAATAACGCATAGTACAAAATTAGCTTGTATCTCCAAAACTACACGTTGTATCTCGAAAAGAATTGTTGTGGCGTGTACGTCTTAACATGTAGCATCTAAAGAGAACCAAAAAGGAGAATTTTCTTTCGTCAAAATTTTTCAGAAAATCACGTTTTAAGGAAATCCCGCATCGTGCGAAATTATCTTGTTTTTCCTAAACAACACGTTGTAAGTCGAAAAGCTTTCATGTTGCGTGTATGTCTACGTGAGTAGCCTCAAAAGAGAAGGCACAGGACAGTTTTCTCTCGAAAGGATATGTAAGAATACCACTTCATAAGGAAATACAGTTTTGCAGAGTAAAGACATATACGTACGCATTGGAAACTCTACGAGAAGAAATAACGCATAGTACAAAATTCGCTTGTATCTCCAAAACTACACGTTGTATCTCGAAAAGAATTGTTGTGGCGTGTACGTCTTAACATGTAGCATCTAAAGAGAACCAAAAGGAGAATTTTCTTTCGTCAAAATTTTTCAGAAAATCACGTTTTAAGGAAATCCCGCATCGTGCGAAATTATCTTGTTTTTCCTAAACAACACGTTGTAAGTCGAAAAGCTTTCATGTTGCGTGTATGTCTAAGTGTGTAGCCTCAAAAGAGAAGGCACAGGACAGTTTTCTCTCGAAAGGATATGTAAGAATACCACTTCATAAGGAAATACAGTTTTGCAGAGTAAAGACATATACGTACGCATTGGAAACTCTTTACGAGAAGAAATAACGCATAGTACAAAATTAGCTTGTATCTCCAAAACTACACGTTGTATCTCGAAAAGAATTGTTGTGGCGTGTACGTCTTAACATGTAGCATCTAAAGAGAACCAAAAGGAGAATTTTCTTTCGTCAAAATTTTTCAGAAAATCACGTTTTAAGGAAATCCCGCATCGTGCGAAATTATCTTGTTTTTCCTAAACAACACGTTGTAAGTCGAAAAGCTTTCATGTTGCGTGTATGTCTACGTGTGTAGCCTCAAAAGAGAAGGCACAGGACAGTTTTCTCTCGAAAGGATATGTAAGAATACCACTTCATAAGGAAATACAGTTTTGCAGAGTAAAGACATATACGTACGCATTGGAAACTCTACGAGAAGAAATAACGCATAGTACAAAATTCGCTTGTATCTCCAAAACTACACGTTGTATCTCGAAAAGAATTGTTGTGGCGTGTACGTCTTAACATGTAGCATCTAAAGAGAACCAAAAGGAGAATTTTCTTTCGTCAAAATTTTTCAGAAAATCATGTTTTAAGGAAATCCCGCATCGTGCGATATTATCTTGTTTTTCCTAAACAACACGTTGTAAGTCGAAAAGCTTTCATGTTGCGTGTATGTCTAAGTGTGTAGCCTCAAAAGAGAAGGCACAGGACAGTTTTCTCTCGAAAGGATATGTAAGAATACCACTTCATAAGGAAATACAGTTTTGCAGAGTAAAGACATATACGTACGCATTGGAAACTCTTTACGAGAAGAAATAACGCATAGTACAAAATTAGCTTGTATCTCCAAAACTACACGTTGTATCTCGAAAAGAATTGTTGTGGCGTGTACGTCTTAACATGTAGCATCTAAAGAGAACCAAAAGGAGAATTTTCTTTCGTCAAAATTTTTCAGAAAATCACGTTTTAAGGAAATCCCGCATCGTGCGAAATTATCTTGTTTTTCCTAAACAACACGTTGTAAGTCGAAAAGCTTTCATGTTGCGTGTATGTCTAAGTGTGTAGCCTCAAAAGAGAAGGCACAGGACAGTTTTCTCTCGAAAGGATATGTAAGAATACCACTTCATAAGGAAATACAGTTTTGCAGAGTAAAGACATATACGTACGCATTGGAAACTCTTTACGAGAAGAAATAACGCATAGTACAAAATTAGCTTGTATCTCCAAAACTACACGTTGTATCTCGAAAAGAATTGTTGTGGCGTGTACGTCTTAACATGTAGCATCTAAAGAGAACCAAAAGGAGAATTTTCTTTCGTCAAAATTTTTCAGAAAATCACGTTTTAAGGAAATCCCGCATCGTGCGAAATTATCTTGTTTTTCCTAAACAACACGTTGTAAGTCGAAAAGCTTTCATGTTGCGTGTATGTCTACGTGTGTAGCCTCAAAAGAGAAGGCACAGGACAGTTTTCTCTCGAAAGGATATGTAAGAATACCACTTCATAAGGAAATACAGTTTTGCAGAGTAAAGACATATACGTACGCATTGGAAACTCTTTACGAGAAGAAATAACGCATAGTACAAAATTAGCTTGTATCTCCAAAACTACACGTTGTATCTCGAAAAGAATTGTTGTGGCGTGTACGTCTTAACATGTAGCATCTAAAGAGAACCAAAAGGAGAATTTTCTTTCGTCAAAATTTTTCAGAAAATCACGTTTTAAGGAAATCCCGCATCGTGCGAAATTATCTTGTTTTTCCTAAACAACACGTTGTAAGTCGAAAAGCTTTCATGTTGCGTGTATGTCTAAGTGTGTAGCCTCAAAAGAGAAGGCACAGGACAGTTTTCTCTCGAAAGGATATGTAAGAATACCACTTCATAAGGAAATACAGTTTTGCAGAGTAAAGACATATACGTATGCATTGGAAACTCTTTACGAGAAGAAATAACGCATAGTACAAAATTAGCTTGTATCTCCAAAACTACACGTTGTATCTCGAAAAGAATTGTTGTGGCATGTACGTCTTAACATGTAGCATCTAAAGAGAACCAAAAGGAGAATTTTCTTTCGTCAAATTTTTTCAGAAAATCACGTTTTAAGGAAATCCCGCATCGTGCGAAATTATCTTGTTTTTCCTAAACAACACGTTGTAAGTCGAAAAGCTTTCATGTTGCGTGTATGTCTACGTGTGTAGCCTCAAAAGAGAAGGCACAGGACAGTTTTCTCTCGAAAGGATATGTAAGAATACCACTTCATAAGGAAATACAGTTTTGCAGAGTAAAGACATATACGTACGCATTGGAAACTCTTTACGAGAAGAAATAACGCATAGTACAAAATTAGCTTGTATCTCCAAAACTACACGTTGTATCTCGAAAAGAATTGTTGTGGCGTGTACGTCTTAACATGTAGCATCTAAAGAGAACCAAAAGGAGAATTTTCTTTCGTCAAAATTTTTCAGAAAATCACGTTTTAAGGAAATCCCGCATCGTGCGAAATTATCTTGTTTTTCCTAAACAACACGTTGTAAGTCGAAAAGCTTTCATGTTGCGTGTATGTCTAAGTGTGTAGCCTCAAAAGAGAAGGCACAGGACAGTTTTCTCTCGAAAGGATATGTAAGAATACCACTTCATAAGGAAATACAGTTTTGCAGAGTAAAGACATATACGTATGCATTGGAAACTCTTTACGAGAAGAAATAACGCATAGTACAAAATTAGCTTGTATCTCCAAAACTACACGTTGTATCTCGAAAAGAATTGTTGTGGCATGTACGTCTTAACATGTAGCATCTAAAGAGAACCAAAAGGAGAATTTTCTTTCGTCAAATTTTTTCAGAAAATCACGTTTTAAGGAAATCCCGCATCGTGCGAAATTATCTTGTTTTTCCTAAACAACACGTTGTAAGTCGAAAAGCTTTCATGTTGCGTGTATGTCTACGTGTGTAGCCTCAAAAGAGAAGGCACAGGACAGTTTTCTCTCGAAAGGATATGTAAGAATACCACTTCATAAGGAAATACAGTTTTGCAGAGTAAAGACATATACGTACGCATTGGAAACTCTTTACGAGAAGAAATAACGCATAGTACAAAATTAGCTTGTATCTCCAAAACTACACGTTGTATCTCGAAAAGAATTGTTGTGGCGTGTACGTCTTAACATGTAGCATCTAAAGAGAACCAAAAAGAGAATTTTCTTTCGTCAAAATTTTTCAGAAAATCACGTTTTAAGGAAATCCCGCATCGTGCGAAATTATCTTGTTTTTCCTAAGCAACACGTTGTAAGTCGAAAAGCTTTCATGTTGCGTGTATGTCTAAGTGTGTAGCCTCAAAAGAGAAGGCACAGGACAGTTTTCTCTCGAAAGGATATGTAAGAATACCACTTCATAAGGAAATACAGTTTTGCACAGTAAAGACATATACGTACACATTGGAAACTCTTTACGAGAAGAAATAACGCATAGTACAAAATTAGCTTGTATCTCCAAAACTACACGTTGTATCTCGAAAAGAATTGTTGTGGCGTGTACGTCTTAACATGTAGCATCTAAAGAGAACCAAAAAGGAGAATTTTCTTTCGTCAAAATTTTTCAGAAAATCACGTTTTAAGGAAATCCCGCATCGTGCGAAATTATCTTGTTTTTCCTAAACAACACGTTGTAAGTCGAAAAGCTTTCATGTTGCGTGTATGTCTACGTGAGTAGCCTCAAAAGAGAAGGCACAGGACAGTTTTCTCTCGAAATGATATGTAAGAATACCACTTCATAAGGAAATACAGTTTTGCAGAGTAAAGACATATACGTACGCATTGGAAACTCTTTACGAGAAGAAATAACGCATAGTACAAAATTAGCTTGTATCTCCAAAACTACACGTTGTATCTCGAAAAGAATTGTTGTGGCGTGTACGTCTTAACATGTAGCATCTAAAGAGAACCAAAAGGAGAATTTTCTTTCGTCAAAATTTTTCAGAAAATCACGTTTTAAGGAAATCCCGCATCGTGCGAAATTATCTTGTTTTTCCTAAACAACACGTTGTAAGTCGAAAAGCTTTCATGTTGCGTGTATGTCTAAGTGTGTAGCCTCAAAAGAGAAGGCACAGGACAGTTTTCTCTCGAAAGGATATGTAAGAATACCACTTCATAAGGAAATACAGTTTTGCAGAGTAAAGACATATACGTATGCATTGGAAACTCTTTACGAGAAGAAATAACGCATAGTACAAAATTAGCTTGTATCTCCAAAACTACACGTTGTATCTCGAAAAGAATTGTTGTGGCATGTACGTCTTAACATGTAGCATCTAAAGAGAACCAAAAGGAGAATTTTCTTTCGTCAAAATTTTTCAGAAAATCACGTTTTAAGGAAATCCCGCATCGTGCGAAATTATCTTGTTTTTCATAAACAACACGTTGTAAGTCGAAAAGCTTTCATGTTGCGTGTATGTCTACGTGTGTAGCCTCAAAAGAGAAGGCACAGGACAGTTTTCTCTCGAAAGGATATGTAAGAATACCACTTCATAAGGAAATACAGTTTTGCAGAGTAAAGACATATACGTACGCATTGGAAACTCTTTACGAGAAGAAATAACGCATAGTACAAAATTAGCTTGTATCTCCAAAACTACACGTTGTATCTCGAAAAGAATTGTTGTGGCGTGTACGTCTTAACATGTAGCATCTAAAGAGAACCAAAAGGAGAATTTTCTTTCGTCAAAATTTTTCAGAAAATCACGTTTTAAGGAAATCCCGCATCGTGCGAAATTATCTTGTTTTTCCTAAGCAACACGTTGTAAGTCGAAAAGCTTTCATGTTGCGTGTATGTCTAAGTGTGTAGCCTCAAAAGAGAAGGCACAGGACAGTTTTCTCTCGAAAGGATATGTAAGAATACCACTTCATAAGGAAATACAGTTTTGCACAGTAAAGACATATACGTACACATTGGAAACTCTTTACTAGAAGAAATAACGCATAGTACAAAATTAGCTTGTATCTCCAAAACTACACGTTGTATCTCGAAAAGAATTGTTGTGGCGTGTACGTCTTAACATGTAGCATCTAAAGAGAACCAAAAAGGAGAATTTTCTTTCGTCAAAATTTTTCAGAAAATCACGTTTTAAGGAAATCCCGCATCGTGCGAAATTATCTTGTTTTTCCTAAACAACACGTTGTAAGTCGAAAAGCTTTCATGTTGCGTGTATGTCTACGTGAGTAGCCTCAAAAGAGAAGGCACAGGACAGTTTTCTCTCGAAAGGATATGTAAGAATACCACTTCATAAGGAAATACAGTTTTGCAGAGTAAAGACATATACGTACGCATTGGAAACTCTACGAGAAGAAATAACGCATAGTACAAAATTCGCTTGTATCTCCAAAACTACACGTTGTATCTCGAAAAGAATTGTTGTGGCGTGTACGTCTTAACATGTAGCATCTAAAGAGAACCAAAAGGAGAATTTTCTTTCGTCAAAATTTTTCAGAAAATCACGTTTTAAGGAAATCCCGCATCGTGCGAAATTATCTTGTTTTTCCTAAACAACACGTTGTAAGTCGAAAAGCTTTCATGTTGCGTGTATGTCTAAGTGTGTAGCCTCAAAAGAGAAGGCACAGGACAGTTTTCTCTCGAAAGGATATGTAAGAATACCACTTCATAAGGAAATACAGTTTTGCAGAGTAAAGACATATACGTACGCATTGGAAACTCTTTACGAGAAGAAATAACGCATAGTACAAAATTAGCTTGTATCTCCAAAACTACACGTTGTATCTCGAAAAGAATTGTTGTGGCGTGTACGTCTTAACATGTAGCATCTAAAGAGAACCAAAAGGAGAATTTTCTTTCGTCAAAATTTTTCAGAAAATCACGTTTTAAGGAAATCCCGCATCGTGCGAAATTATCTTGTTTTTCCTAAACAACACGTTGTAAGTCGAAAAGCTTTCATGTTGCGTGTATGTCTACGTGTGTAGCCTCAAAAGAGAAGGCACAGGACAGTTTTCTCTCGAAAGGATATGTAAGAATACCACTTCATAAGGAAATACAGTTTTGCAGAGTAAAGACATATACGTACGCATTGGAAACTCTTTACGAGAAGAAATAACGCATAGTACAAAATTAGCTTGTATCTCCAAAACTACACGTTGTATCTCGAAAAGAATTGTTGTGGCGTGTACGTCTTAACATGTAGCATCTAAAGAGAACCAAAAGGAGAATTTTCTTTCGTCAAAATTTTTCAGAAAATCACGTTTTAAGGAAATCCCGCATCGTGCGAAATTATCTTGTTTTTCCTAAACAACACGTTGTAAGTCGAAAAGCTTTCATGTTGCGTGTATGTCTACGTGTGTAGCCTCAAAAGAGAAGGCACAGGACAGTTTTCTCTCGAAAGGATATGTAAGAATACCACTTCATAAGGAAATACAGTTTTGCAGAGTAAAGACATATACGTACGCATTGGAAACTCTACGAGAAGAAATAACGCATAGTACAAAATTCGCTTGTATCTCCAAAACTACACGTTGTATCTCGAAAAGAATTGTTGTGGCGTGTACGTCTTAACATGTAGCATCTAAAGAGAACCAAAAGGAGAATTTTCTTTCGTCAAAATTTTTCAGAAAATCATGTTTTAAGGAAATCCCGCATCGTGCGATATTATCTTGTTTTTCCTAAACAACACGTTGTAAGTCGAAAAGCTTTCATGTTGCGTGTATGTCTAAGTGTGTAGCCTCAAAAGAGAAGGCACAGGACAGTTTTCTCTCGAAAGGATATGTAAGAATACCACTTCATAAGGAAATACAGTTTTGCAGAGTAAAGACATATACGTACGCATTGGAAACTCTTTACGAGAAGAAATAACGCATAGTACAAAATTAGCTTGTATCTCCAAAACTACACGTTGTATCTCGAAAAGAATTGTTGTGGCGTGTACGTCTTAACATGTAGCATCTAAAGAGAACCAAAAGGAGAATTTTCTTTCGTCAAAATTTTTCAGAAAATCACGTTTTAAGGAAATCCAGCATCGTGCGAAATTATCTTGTTTTTCCTAAACAACACGTTGTAAGTCGAAAAGCTTTCATGTTGCGTGTATGTCTAAGTGTGTAGCCTCAAAAGAGAAGGCACAGGACAGTTTTCTCTCGAAAGGATATGTAAGAATACCACTTCATAAGGAAATACAGTTTTGCAGAGTAAAGACATATACGTACGCATTGGAAACTCTTTACGAGAAGAAATAACGCATAGTACAAAATTAGCTTGTATCTCCAAAACTACACGTTGTATCTCGAAAAGAATTGTTGTGGCGTGTACGTCTTAACATGTAGCATCTAAAGAGAACCAAAAGGAGAATTTTCTTTCGTCAAAATTTTTCAGAAAATCACGTTTTAAGGAAATCCCGCATCGTGCGAAATTATCTTGTTTTTCCTAAACAACACGTTGTAAGTCGAAAAGCTTTCATGTTGCGTGTATGTCTACGTGTGTAGCCTCAAAAGAGAAGGCACAGGACAGTTTTCTCTCGAAAGGATATGTAAGAATACCACTTCATAAGGAAATACAGTTTTGCAGAGTAAAGACATATACGTACGCATTGGAAACTCTTTACGAGAAGAAATAACGCATAGTACAAAATTAGCTTGTATCTCCAAAACTACACGTTGTATCTCGAAAAGAATTGTTGTGGCGTGTACGTCTTAACATGTAGCATCTAAAGAGAACCAAAAGGAGAATTTTCTTTCGTCAAAATTTTTCAGAAAATCACGTTTTAAGGAAATCCCGCATCGTGCGAAATTATCTTGTTTTTCCTAAACAACACGTTGTAAGTCGAAAAGCTTTCATGTTGCGTGTATGTCTAAGTGTGTAGCCTCAAAAGAGAAGGCACAGGACAGTTTTCTCTCGAAAGGATATGTAAGAATACCACTTCATAAGGAAATACAGTTTTGCAGAGTAAAGACATATACGTATGCATTGGAAACTCTTTACGAGAAGAAATAACGCATAGTACAAAATTAGCTTGTATCTCCAAAACTACACGTTGTATCTCGAAAAGAATTGTTGTGGCATGTACGTCTTAACATGTAGCATCTAAAGAGAACCAAAAGGAGAATTTTCTTTCGTCAAAATTTTTCAGAAAATCACGTTTTAAGGAAATCCCGCATCGTGCGAAATTATCTTGTTTTTCATAAACAACACGTTGTAAGTCGAAAAGCTTTCATGTTGCGTGTATGTCTACGTGTGTAGCCTCAAAAGAGAAGGCACAGGACAGTTTTCTCTCGAAAGGATATGTAAGAATACCACTTCATAAGGAAATACAGTTTTGCAGAGTAAAGACATATACGTACGCATTGGAAACTCTTTACGAGAAGAAATAACGCATAGTACAAAATTAGCTTGTATCTCCAAAACTACACGTTGTATCTCGAAAAGAATTGTTGTGGCGTGTACGTCTTAACATGTAGCATCTAAAGAGAACCAAAAGGAGAATTTTCTTTCGTCAAAATTTTTCAGAAAATCACGTTTTAAGGAAATCCCGCATCGTGCGAAATTATCTTGTTTTTCCTAAGCAACACGTTGTAAGTCGAAAAGCTTTCATGTTGCGTGTATGTCTAAGTGTGTAGCCTCAAAAGAGAAGGCACAGGACAGTTTTCTCTCGAAAGGATATGTAAGAATACCACTTCATAAGGAAATACAGTTTTGCACAGTAAAGACATATACTTACACATTGGAAACTCTTTACGAGAAGAAATAACGCATAGTACAAAATTAGCTTGTATCTCCAAAACTACACGTTGTATCTCGAAAAGAATTGTTGTGGCGTGTACGTCTTAACATGTAGCATCTAAAGAGAACCAAAAAGGAGAATTTTCTTTCGTCAAAATTTTTCAGAAAATCACGTTTTAAGGAAATCCCGCATCGTGCGAAATTATCTTGTTTTTCCTAAACAACACGTTGTAAGTCGAAAAGCTTTCATGTTGCGTGTATGTCTACGTGAGTAGCCTCAAAAGAGAAGGCACAGGACAGTTTTCTCTCGAAAGGATATGTAAGAATACCACTTCATAAGGAAATACAGTTTTGCAGAGTAAAGACATATACGTACGCATTGGAAACTCTACGAGAAGAAATAACGCATAGTACAAAATTCGCTTGTATCTCCAAAACTACACGTTGTATCTCGAAAAGAATTGTTGTGGCGTGTACGTCTTAACATGTAGCATCTAAAGAGAACCAAAAGGAGAATTTTCTTTCGTCAAAATTTTTCAGAAAATCATGTTTTAAGGAAATCCCGCATCGTGCGATATTATCTTGTTTTTCCTAAACAACACGTTGTAAGTCGAAAAGCTTTCATGTTGCGTGTATGTCTAAGTGTGTAGCCTCAAAAGAGAAGGCACAGGACAGTTTTCTCTCGAAAGGATATGTAAGAATACCACTTCATAAGGAAATACAGTTTTGCAGAGTAAAGACATATACGTACGCATTGGAAACTCTTTACGAGAAGAAATAACGCATAGTACAAAATTAGCTTGTATCTCCAAAACTACACGTTGTATCTCGAAAAGAATTGTTGTGGCGTGTACGTCTTAACATGTAGCATCTAAAGAGAACCAAAAGGAGAATTTTCTTTCGTCAAAATTTTTCAGAAAATCACGTTTTAAGGAAATCCCGCATCGTGCGAAATTATCTTGTTTTTCCTAAACAACACGTTGTAAGTCGAAAAGCTTTCATGTTGCGTGTATGTCTAAGTGTGTAGCCTCAAAAGAGAAGGCACAGGACAGTTTTCTCTCGAAAGGATATGTAAGAATACCACTTCATAAGGAAATACAGTTTTGCAGAGTAAAGACATATACGTACGCATTGGAAACTCTTTACGAGAAGAAATAACGCATAGTACAAAATTAGCTTGTATCTCCAAAACTACACGTTGTATCTCGAAAAGAATTGTTGTGGCGTGTACGTCTTAACATGTAGCATCTAAAGAGAACCAAAAGGAGAATTTTCTTTCGTCAAAATTTTTCAGAAAATCACGTTTTAAGGAAATCCCGCATCGTGCGAAATTATCTTGTTTTTCCTAAACAACACGTTGTAAGTCGAAAAGCTTTCATGTTGCGTGTATGTCTACGTGTGTAGCCTCAAAAGAGAAGGCACAGGACAGTTTTCTCTCGAAAGGATATGTAAGAATACCACTTCATAAGGAAATACAGTTTTGCAGAGTAAAGACATATACGTACGCATTGGAAACTCTTTACGAGAAGAAATAACGCATAGTACAAAATTAGCTTGTATCTCCAAAACTACACGTTGTATCTCGAAAAGAATTGTTGTGGCGTGTACGTCTTAACATGTAGCATCTAAAGAGAACCAAAAGGAGAATTTTCTTTCGTCAAAATTTTTCAGAAAATCACGTTTTAAGGAAATCCCGCATCGTGCGAAATTATCTTGTTTTTCCTAAACAACACGTTGTAAGTCGAAAAGCTTTCATGTTGCGTGTATGTCTAAGTGTGTAGCCTCAAAAGAGAAGGCACAGGACAGTTTTCTCTCGAAAGGATATGTAAGAATACCACTTCATAAGGAAATACAGTTTTGCAGAGTAAAGACATATACGTATGCATTGGAAACTCTTTACGAGAAGAAATAACGCATAGTACAAAATTAGCTTGTATCTCCAAAACTACACGTTGTATCTCGAAAAGAATTGTTGTGGCATGTACGTCTTAACATGTAGCATCTAAAGAGAACCAAAAGGAGAATTTTCTTTCGTCAAATTTTTTCAGAAAATCACGTTTTAAGGAAATCCCGCATCGTGCGAAATTATCTTGTTTTTCCTAAACAACACGTTGTAAGTCGAAAAGCTTTCATGTTGCGTGTATGTCTACGTGTGTAGCCTCAAAAGAGAAGGCACAGGACAGTTTTCTCTCGAAAGGATATGTAAGAATACCACTTCATAAGGAAATACAGTTTTGCAGAGTAAAGACATATACGTACGCATTGGAAACTCTTTACGAGAAGAAATAACGCATAGTACAAAATTAGCTTGTATCTCCAAAACTACACGTTGTATCTCGAAAAGAATTGTTGTGGCGTGTACGTCTTAACATGTAGCATCTAAAGAGAACCAAAAGGAGAATTTTCTTTCGTCAAAATTTTTCAGAAAATCACGTTTTAAGGAAATCCCGCATCGTGCGAAATTATCTTGTTTTTCCTAAGCAACACGTTGTAAGTCGAAAAGCTTTCATGTTGCGTGTATGTCTAAGTGTGTAGCCTCAAAAGAGAAGGCACAGGACAGTTTTCTCTCGAAAGGATATGTAAGAATACCACTTCATAAGGAAATACAGTTTTGCACAGTAAAGACATATACGTACACATTGGAAACTCTTTACGAGAAGAAATAACGCATAGTACAAAATTAGCTTGTATCTCCAAAACTACACGTTGTATCTCGAAAAGAATTGTTGTGGCGTGTACGTCTTAACATGTAGCATCTAAAGAGAACCAAAAGGAGAATTTTCTTTCGTCAAAATTTTTCAGAAAATCACGTTTTAAGGAAATCCCGCATCGTGCGAAATTATCTTGTTTTTCCTAAGCAACACGTTGTAAGTCGAAAAGCTTTCATGTTGCGTGTATGTCTAAGTGTGTAGCCTCAAAAGAGAAGGCACAGGACAGTTTTCTCTCGAAAGGATATGTAAGAATACCACTTCATAAGGAAATACAGTTTTGCACAGTAAAGACATATACGTACACATTGGAAACTCTTTACGAGAAGAAATAACGCATAGTACAAAATTAGCTTGTATCTCCAAAACTACACGTTGTATCTCGAAAAGAATTGTTGTGGCGTGTACGTCTTAACATGTAGCATCTAAAGAGAACCAAAAAGGAGAATTTTCTTTCGTCAAAATTTTTCAGAAAATCACGTTTTAAGGAAATCCCGCATCGTGCGAAATTATCTTGTTTTTCCTAAACAACACGTTGTAAGTCGAAAAGCTTTCATGTTGCGTGTATGTCTACGTGAGTAGCCTCAAAAGAGAAGGCACAGGACAGTTTTCTCTCGAAAGGATATGTAAGAATACCACTTCATAAGGAAATACAGTTTTGCAGAGTAAAGACATATACGTACGCATTGGAAACTCTACGAGAAGAAATAACGCATAGTACAAAATTCGCTTGTATCTCCAAAACTACACGTTGTATCTCGAAAAGAATTGTTGTGGCGTGTACGTCTTAACATGTAGCATCTAAAGAGAACCAAAAGGAGAATTTTCTTTCGTCAAAATTTTTCAGAAAATCATGTTTTAAGGAAATCCCGCATCGTGCGATATTATCTTGTTTTTCCTAAACAACACGTTGTAAGTCGAAAAGCTTTCATGTTGCGTGTATGTCTAAGTGTGTAGCCTCAAAAGAGAAGGCACAGGACAGTTTTCTCTCGAAAGGATATGTAAGAATACCACTTCATAAGGAAATACAGTTTTGCAGAGTAAAGACATATACGTACGCATTGGAAACTCTTTACGAGAAGAAATAACGCATAGTACAAAATTAGCTTGTATCTCCAAAACTACACGTTGTATCTCGAAAAGAATTGTTGTGGCGTGTACGTCTTAACATGTAGCATCTAAAGAGAACCAAAAGGAGAATTTTCTTTCGTCAAAATTTTTCAGAAAATCACGTTTTAAGGAAATCCCGCATCGTGCGAAATTATCTTGTTTTTCCTAAACAACACGTTGTAAGTCGAAAAGCTTTCATGTTGCGTGTATGTCTAAGTGTGTAGCCTCAAAAGAGAAGGCACAGGACAGTTTTCTCTCGAAAGGATATGTAAGAATACCACTTCATAAGGAAATACAGTTTTGCAGAGTAAAGACATATACGTACGCATTGGAAACTCTTTACGAGAAGAAATAACGCATAGTACAAAATTAGCTTGTATCTCCAAAACTACACGTTGTATCTCGAAAAGAATTGTTGTGGCGTGTACGTCTTAACATGTAGCATCTAAAGAGAACCAAAAGGAGAATTTTCTTTCGTCAAAATTTTTCAGAAAATCACGTTTTAAGGAAATCCCGCATCGTGCGAAATTATCTTGTTTTTCCTAAACAACACGTTGTAAGTCGAAAAGCTTTCATGTTGCGTGTATGTCTACGTGTGTAGCCTCAAAAGAGAAGGCACAGGACAGTTTTCTCTCGAAAGGATATGTAAGAATACCACTTCATAAGGAAATACAGTTTTGCAGAGTAAGACATATACGTACGCATTGGAAACTCTTTACGAGAAGAAATAACGCATAGTACAAAATTAGCTTGTATCTCCAAAACTACACGTTGTATCTCGAAAAGAATTGTTGTGGCGTGTACGTCTTAACATGTAGCATCTAAAGAGAACCAAAAGGAGAATTTTCTTTCGTCAAAATTTTTCAGAAAATCACGTTTTAAGGAAATCCCGCATCGTGCGAAATTATCTTGTTTTTCCTAAACAACACGTTGTAAGTCGAAAAGCTTTCATGTTGCGTGTATGTCTAAGTGTGTAGCCTCAAAAGAGAAGGCACAGGACAGTTTTCTCTCGAAAGGATATGTAAGAATACCACTTCATAAGGAAATACAGTTTTGCAGAGTAAAGACATATACGTATGCATTGGAAACTCTTTACGAGAAGAAATAACGCATAGTACAAAATTAGCTTGTATCTCCAAAACTACACGTTGTATCTCGAAAAGAATTGTTGTGGCATGTACGTCTTAACATGTAGCATCTAAAGAGAACCAAAAGGAGAATTTTCTTTCGTCAAATTTTTTCAGAAAATCACGTTTTAAGGAAATCCCGCATCGTGCGAAATTATCTTGTTTTTCCTAAACAACACGTTGTAAGTCGAAAAGCTTTCATGTTGCGTGTATGTCTACGTGTGTAGCCTCAAAAGAGAAGGCACAGGACAGTTTTCTCTCGAAAGGATATGTAAGAATACCACTTCATAAGGAAATACAGTTTTGCAGAGTAAAGACATATACGTACGCATTGGAAACTCTTTACGAGAAGAAATAACGCATAGTACAAAATTAGCTTGTATCTCCAAAACTACACGTTGTATCTCGAAAAGAATTGTTGTGGCGTGTACGTCTTAACATGTAGCATCTAAAGAGAACCAAAAGGAGAATTTTCTTTCGTCAAAATTTTTCAGAAAATCACGTTTTAAGGAAATCCCGCATCGTGCGAAATTATCTTGTTTTTCCTAAGCAACACGTTGTAAGTCGAAAAGCTTTCATGTTGCGTGTATGTCTAAGTGTGTAGCCTCAAAAGAGAAGGCACAGGACAGTTTTCTCTCGAAAGGATATGTAAGAATACCACTTCATAAGGAAATACAGTTTTGCACAGTAAAGACATATACGTACACATTGGAAACTCTTTACGAGAAGAAATAACGCATAGTACAAAATTAGCTTGTATCTCCAAAACTACACGTTGTATCTCGAAAAGAATTGTTGTGGCGTGTACGTCTTAACATGTAGCATCTAAAGAGAACCAAAAAGGAGAATTTTCTTTCGTCAAAATTTTTCAGAAAATCACGTTTTAAGGAAATCCCGCATCGTGCGAAATTATCTTGTTTTTCCTAAACAACACGTTGTAAGTCGAAAAGCTTTCATGTTGCGTGTATGTCTACGTGAGTAGCCTCAAAAGAGAAGGCACAGGACAGTTTTCTCTCGAAAGGATATGTAAGAATACCACTTCATAAGGAAATACAGTTTTGCAGAGTAAAGACATATACGTACGCATTGGAAACTCTTTACGAGAAGAAATAACGCATAGTACAAAATTAGCTTGTATCTCCAAAACTACACGTTGTATCTCGAAAAGAATTGTTGTGGCGTGTACGTCTTAACATGTAGCATCTAAAGAGAACCAAAAGGAGAATTTTCTTTCGTCAAAATTTTTCAGAAAATCACGTTTTAAGGAAATCCCGCATCGTGCGAAATTATCTTGTTTTTCCTAAACAACACGTTGTAAGTCGAAAAGCTTTCATGTTGCGTGTATGTCTAAGTGTGTAGCCTCAAAAGAGAAGGCACAGGACAGTTTTCTCTCGAAAGGATATGTAAGAATACCACTTCATAAGGAAATACAGTTTTGCAGAGTAAAGACATATACGTATGCATTGGAAACTCTTTACGAGAAGAAATAACGCATAGTACAAAATTAGCTTGTATCTCCAAAACTACACGTTGTATCTCGAAAAGAATTGTTGTGGCATGTACGTCTTAACATGTAGCATCTAAAGAGAACCAAAAGGAGAATTTTCTTTCGTCAAAATTTTTCAGAAAATCACGTTTTAAGGAAATCCCGCATCGTGCGAAATTATCTTGTTTTTCATAAACAACACGTTGTAAGTCGAAAAGCTTTCATGTTGCGTGTATGTCTACGTGTGTAGCCTCAAAAGAGAAGGCACAGGACAGTTTTCTCTCGAAAGGATATGTAAGAATACCACTTCATAAGGAAATACAGTTTTGCAGAGTAAAGACATATACGTACGCATTGGAAACTCTTTACGAGAAGAAATAACGCATAGTACAAAATTAGCTTGTATCTCCAAAACTACACGTTGTATCTCGAAAAGAATTGTTGTGGCGTGTACGTCTTAACATGTAGCATCTAAAGAGAACCAAAAGGAGAATTTTCTTTCGTCAAAATTTTTCAGAAAATCACGTTTTAAGGAAATCCCGCATCGTGCGAAATTATCTTGTTTTTCCTAAGCAACACGTTGTAAGTCGAAAAGCTTTCATGTTGCGTGTATGTCTAAGTGTGTAGCCTCAAAAGAGAAGGCACAGGACAGTTTTCTCTCGAAAGGATATGTAAGAATACCACTTCATAAGGAAATACAGTTTTGCACAGTAAAGACATATACGTACACATTGGAAACTCTTTACGAGAAGAAATAACGCATAGTACAAAATTAGCTTGTATCTCCAAAACTACACGTTGTATCTCGAAAAGAATTGTTGTGGCGTGTACGTCTTAACATGTAGCATCTAAAGAGAACCAAAAAGGAGAATTTTCTTTCGTCAAAATTTTTCAGAAAATCACGTTTTAAGGAAATCCCGCATCGTGCGAAATTATCTTGTTTTTCCTAAACAACACGTTGTAAGTCGAAAAGCTTTCATGTTGCGTGTATGTCTACGTGAGTAGCCTCAAAAGAGAAGGCACAGGACAGTTTTCTCTCGAAAGGATATGTAAGAATACCACTTCATAAGGAAATACAGTTTTGCAGAGTAAAGACATATACGTACGCATTGGAAACTCTACGAGAAGAAATAACGCATAGTACAAAATTCGCTTGTATCTCCAAAACTACACGTTGTATCTCGAAAAGAATTGTTGTGGCGTGTACGTCTTAACATGTAGCATCTAAAGAGAACCAAAAGGAGAATTTTCTTTCGTCAAAATTTTTCAGAAAATCATGTTTTAAGGAAATCCCGCATCGTGCGATATTATCTTGTTTTTCCTAAACAACACGTTGTAAGTCGAAAAGCTTTCATGTTGCGTGTATGTCTAAGTGTGTAGCCTCAAAAGAGAAGGCACAGGACAGTTTTCTCTCGAAAGGATATGTAAGAATACCACTTCATAAGGAAATACAGTTTTGCAGAGTAAAGACATATACGTACGCATTGGAAACTCTTTACGAGAAGAAATAACGCATAGTACAAAATTAGCTTGTATCTCCAAAACTACACGTTGTATCTCGAAAAGAATTGTTGTGGCGTGTACGTCTTAACATGTAGCATCTAAAGAGAACCAAAAGGAGAATTTTCTTTCGTCAAAATTTTTCAGAAAATCACGTTTTAAGGAAATCCCGCATCGTGCGAAATTATCTTGTTTTTCCTAAACAACACATTGTAAGTCGAAAAGCTTTCATGTTGCGTGTATGTCTAAGTGTGTAGCCTCAAAAGAGAAGGCACAGGACAGTTTTCTCTCGAAAGGATATGTAAGAATACCACTTCATAAGGAAATACAGTTTTGCAGAGTAAAGACATATACGTACGCATTGGAAACTCTTTACGAGAAGAAATAACGCATAGTACAAAATTAGCTTGTATCTCCAAAACTACACGTTGTATCTCGAAAAGAATTGTTGTGGCGTGTACGTCTTAACATGTAGCATCTAAAGAGAACCAAAAGGAGAATTTTCTTTCGTCAAAATTTTTCAGAAAATCACGTTTTAAGGAAATCCCGCATCGTGCGAAATTATCTTGTTTTTCCTAAACAACACGTTGTAAGTCGAAAAGCTTTCATGTTGCGTGTATGTCTACGTGTGTAGCCTCAAAAGAGAAGGCACAGGACAGTTTTCTCTCGAAAGGATATGTAAGAATACCACTTCATAAGGAAATACAGTTTTGCAGAGTAAAGACATATACGTACGCATTGGAAACTCTTTACGAGAAGAAATAACGCATAGTACAAAATTAGCTTGTATCTCCAAAACTACACGTTGTATCTCGAAAAGAATTGTTGTGGCGTGTACGTCTTAACATGTAGCATCTAAAGAGAACCAAAAGGAGAATTTTCTTTCGTCAAAATTTTTCAGAAAATCACGTTTTAAGGAAATCCCGCATCGTGCGAAATTATCTTGTTTTTCCTAAACAACACGTTGTAAGTCGAAAAGCTTTCATGTTGCGTGTATGTCTAAGTGTGTAGCCTCAAAAGAGAAGGCACAGGACAGTTTTCTCTCGAAAGGATATGTAAGAATACCACTTCATAAGGAAATACAGTTTTGCAGAGTAAAGACATATACGTATGCATTGGAAACTCTTTACGAGAAGAAATAACGCATAGTACAAAATTAGCTTGTATCTCCAAAACTACACGTTGTATCTCGAAAAGAATTGTTGTGGCATGTACGTCTTAACATGTAGCATCTAAAGAGAACCAAAAGGAGAATTTTCTTTCGTCAAATTTTTTCAGAAAATCACGTTTTAAGGAAATCCCGCATCGTGCGAAATTATCTTGTTTTTCCTAAACAACACGTTGTAAGTCGAAAAGCTTTCATGTTGCGTGTATGTCTACGTGTGTAGCCTCAAAAGAGAAGGCACAGGACAGTTTTCTCTCGAAAGGATATGTAAGAATACCACTTCATAAGGAAATACAGTTTTGCAGAGTAAAGACATATACGTACGCATTGGAAACTCTTTACGAGAAGAAATAACGCATAGTACAAAATTAGCTTGTATCTCCAAAACTACACGTTGTATCTCGAAAAGAATTGTTGTGGCGTGTACGTCTTAACATGTAGCATCTAAAGAGAACCAAAAGGAGAATTTTCTTTCGTCAAAATTTTTCAGAAAATCACGTTTTAAGGAAATCCCGCATCGTGCGAAATTATCTTGTTTTTCCTAAGCAACACGTTGTAAGTCGAAAAGCTTTCATGTTGCGTGTATGTCTAAGTGTGTAGCCTCAAAAGAGAAGGCACAGGACAGTTTTCTCTCGAAAGGATATGTAAGAATACCACTTCATAAGGAAATACAGTTTTGCACAGTAAAGACATATACGTACACATTGGAAACTCTTTACGAGAAGAAATAACGCATAGTACAAAATTAGCTTGTATCTCCAAAACTACACGTTGTATCTCGAAAAGAATTGTTGTGGCGTGTACGTCTTAACATGTAGCATCTAAAGAGAACCAAAAAGGAGAATTTTCTTTCGTCAAAATTTTTCAGAAAATCACGTTTTAAGGAAATCCCGCATCGTGCGAAATTATCTTGTTTTTCCTAAACAACACGTTGTAAGTCGAAAAGCTTTCATGTTGCGTGTATGTCTACGTGAGTAGCCTCAAAAGAGAAGGCACAGGACAGTTTTCTCTCGAAAGGATATGTAAGAATACCACTTCATAAGGAAATACAGTTTTGCAGAGTAAAGACATATACGTACGCATTGGAAACTCTACGAGAAGAAATAACGCATAGTACAAAATTCGCTTGTATCTCCAAAACTACACGTTGTATCTCGAAAAGAATTGTTGTGGCGTGTACGTCTTAACATGTAGCATCTAAAGAGAACCAAAAGGAGAATTTTCTTTCGTCAAAATTTTTCAGAAAATCATGTTTTAAGGAAATCCCGCATCGTGCGATATTATCTTGTTTTTCCTAAACAACACGTTGTAAGTCGAAAAGCTTTCATGTTGCGTGTATGTCTAAGTGTGTAGCCTCAAAAGAGAAGGCACAGGACAGTTTTCTCTCGAAAGGATATGTAAGAATACCACTTCATAAGGAAATACAGTTTTGCAGAGTAAAGATATATACGTACGCATTGGAAACTCTTTACGAGAAGAAATAACGCATAGTACAAAATTAGCTTGTATCTCCAAAACTACACGTTGTATCTCGAAAAGAATTGTTGTGGCGTGTACGTCTTAACATGTAGCATCTAAAGAGAACCAAAAGGAGAATTTTCTTTCCTCAAAATTTTTCAGAAAATCACGTTTTAAGGAAATCCCGCATCGTGCGAAATTATCTTGTTTTTCCTAAACAACACGTTGTAAGTCGAAAAGCTTTCATGTTGCGTGTATGTCTAAGTGTGTAGCCTCAAAAGAGAAGGCACAGGACAGTTTTCTCTCGAAAGGATATGTAAGAATACCACTTCATAAGGAAATACAGTTTTGCAGAGTAAAGACATATACGTACGCATTGGAAACTCTTTACGAGAAGAAATAACGCATAGTACAAAATTAGCTTGTATCTCCAAAACTACACGTTTTATCTCGAAAAGAATTGTTGTGGCGTGTACGTCTTAACATGTAGCATCTAAAGAGAACCAAAAGGAGAATTTTCTTTCGTCAAAATTTTTCAGAAAATCACGTTTTAAGGAAATCCCGCATCGTGCGAAATTATCTTGTTTTTCCTATACAACACGTTGTAAGTCGAAAAGCTTTCATGTTGCGTGTATGTCTACGTGTGTAGCCTCAAAAGAGAAGGCACAGGACAGTTTTCTCTCGAAAGGATATGTAAGAATACCACTTCATAAGGAAATACAGTTTTGCAGAGTAAAGACATATACGTACGCATTGGAAACTCTTTACGAGAAGAAATAACGCATAGTACAAAATTAGCTTGTATCTCCAAAACTACACGTTGTATCTCGAAAAGAATTGTTGTGGCATGTACGTCTTAACATGTAGCATCTAAAGAGAACCAAAAGGAGAATTTTCTTTCGTCAAAATTTTTCAGAAAATCACGTTTTAAGGAAATCCCGCATCGTGCGAAATTATCTTGTTTTTCCTAAACAACACGTTGTAAGTCGAAAAGCTTTCATGTTGCGTGTATGTCTAAGTGTGTAGCCTCAAAAGAGAAGGCACAGGACAGTTTTCTCTCGAAAGGATATGTAAGAATACCACTTCATAAGGAAATACAGTTTTGCAGAGTAAAGACATATACGTATGCATTGGAAATTCTTTACGAGAAGAAATAACGCATAGTACAAAATTAGCTTGTATCTCCAAAACTACACGTTGTATCTCGAAAAGAATTGTTGTGGCATGTACGTCTTAACATGTAGCATCTAAAGAGAACCAAAAGGAGAATTTTCTTTCGTCAAAATTTTTCAGAAAATCACGTTTTAAGGAAATCCCGCAGCGTGCGAAATTATCTTGTTTTTCCTAAACAACACGTTGTAAGTCGAAAAGCTTTCATGTTGCGTGTATGTCTACGTGTGTAGCCTCAAAAGAGAAGGCACAGGACAGTTTTCTCTCGAAAGGATATGTAAGAATACCACTTCATAAGGAAATACAGTTTTGCAGAGTAAAGACATATACGTACGCATTGGAAACTCTTTACGAGAAGAAATAACGCATAGTACAAAATTAGCTTGTATCTCCAAAACTACACGTTGTATCTCGAAAAGAATTGTTGTGGCGTGTACGTCTTAACATGTAGCATCTAAAGAGAACCAAAAGGAGAATTTTCTTTCGTCAAAATTTTTCAGAAAATCACGTTTTAAGGAAATCCCGCATCGTGCGAAATTATCTTGTTTTTCCTAAGCAACACGTTGTAAGTCGAAAAGCTTTCATGTTGCGTGTATGTCTAAGTGTGTAGCCTCAAAAGAGAAGGCACAGGACAGTTTTCTCTCGAAAGGATATGTAAGAATACCACTTCATAAGGAAATACAGTTTTGCACAGTAAAGACATATACGTACACATTGGAAACTCTTTACGAGAAGAAATAACGCATAGTACAAAATTAGCTTGTATCTCCAAAACTACACGTTGTATCTCGAAAAGAATTGTTGTGGCGTGTACGTCTTAACATGTAGCATCTAAAGAGAACCAAAAAGGAGAATTTTCTTTCGTCAAAATTTTTCAGAAAATCACGTTTTAAGGAAATCCCGCCTCGTGCGAAATTATCTTGTTTTTCCTAAACAACACGTTGTAAGTCAAAAAGCTTTCATGTTGCGTGTATGTCTACGTGAGTAGCCTCAAAAGAGAAGGCACAGGACAGTTTTCTCTCGAAAGGATATGTAAGAATACCACTTCATAAGGAAATACAGTTTTGCAGAGTAAAGACATATACGTACGCATTGGAAACTCTACGAGAAGAAATAACGCATAGTACAAAATTCGCTTGTATCTCCAAAACTACACGTTGTATCTCGAAAAGAATTGTTGTGGCGTGTACGTCTTAACATGTAGCATCTAAAGAGAACCAAAAGGAGAATTTTCTTTCGTCAAAATTTTTCAGAAAATCATGTTTTAAGGAAATCCCGCATCGTGCGATATTATCTTGTTTTTCCTAAACAACACGTTGTAAGTCGAAAAGCTTTCATGTTGCGTGTATGTCTAAGTGTGTAGCCTCAAAAGAGAAGGCACAGGACAGTTTTCTCTCGAAAGGATATGTAAGAATACCACTTCATAAGGAAATACAGTTTTGCAGAGTAAAGACATATACGTACGCATTGGAAACTCTTTACGAGAAGAAATAATGCATAGTACAAAATTAGCTTGTATCTCCAAAACTACACGTTGTATCTCGAAAAGAATTGTTGTGGCGTGTACGTCTTAACATGTAGCATCTAAAGAGAACCAAAAGGAGAATTTTCTTTCGTCAAAATTTTTCAGAAAATCACGTTTTAAGGAAATCCCGCATCGTGCGAAATTATCTTGTTTTTCCTAAACAACACGTTGTAAGTCGAAAAGCTTTCATGTTGCGTGTATGTCTAAGTGTGTAGCCTCAAAAGAGAAGGCACAGGACAGTTTTCTCTCGAAAGGATATGTAAGAATACCACTTCATAAGGAAATACAGTTTTGCAGAGTAAAGACATATACGTACGCATTGGAAACTCTTTACGAGAAGAAATAACGCATAGTACAAAATTAGCTTGTATCTCCAAAACTACACGTTTTATCTCGAAAAGAATTGTTGTGGCGTGTACGTCTTAACATGTAGCATCTAAAGAGAACCAAAAGGAGAATTTTCTTTCGTCAAAATTTTTCAGAAAATCACGTTTTAAGGAAATCCCGCATCGTGCGAAATTATCTTGTTTTTCCTAAACAACACGTTGTAAGTCGAAAAGCTTTCATGTTGCGTGTATGTCTACGTGTGTAGCCTCAAAAGAGAAGGCACAGGACAGTTTTCTCTCGAAAGGATATGTAAGAATACCACTTCATAAGGAAATACAGTTTTGCAGAGTAAAGACATATACGTACGCATTGGAAACTCTTTACGAGAAGAAATAACGCATAGTACAAAATTAGCTTGTATCTCCAAAACTACACGTTGTATCTCGAAAGGAATTGTTGTGGCGTGTACGTCTTAACATGTAGCATCTAAAGAGAACCAAAAGGAGAATTTTCTTTCGTCAAAATTTTTCAGAAAATCACGTTTTAAGGAAATCCCGCATCGTGCGAAATTATCTTGTTTTTCCTAAACAACACGTTGTAAGTCGAAAAGCTTTCATGTTGCGTGTATGTCTACGTGTGTAGCCTCAAAAGAGAAGGCACAGGACAGTTTTCTCTCGAAAGGATATGTAAGAATACCACTTCATAAGGAAATACAGTTTTGCAGAGTAAAGACATATACGTACGCATTGGAAACTCTTTACGAGAAGAAATAACGCATAGTACAAAATTAGCTTGTATCTCCAAAACTACACGTTGTATCTCGAAAAGAATTGTTGTGGCGTGTACGTCTTAACATGTAGTATCTAAAGAGAACCAAAAGGAGAATTTTCTTTCGTCAAAATTTTTCAGAAAATCACGTTTTAAGGAAATCCCGCATCGTGCGAAATTATCTTGTTTTTCCTATACAACACGTTGTAAGTCGAAAAGCTTTCATGTTGCGTGTATGTCTACGTGTGTAGCCTCAAAAGAGAAGGCACAGGACAGTTTTCTCTCGAAAGGATATGTAAGAATACCACTTCATAAGGAAATACAGTTTTGCAGAGTAAAGACATATACGTACGCATTGGAAACTCTTTACGAGAAGAAATAACGCATAGTAAAAAATTAGCTTGTATCTCCAAAACTACACGTTGTATCTCGAAAAGAATTGTTGTGGCGTGTACGTCTTAACATGTAGCATCTAAAGAGAACCAAAAGGAGAATTTTCTTTCGTCAAAATTTTTCAGAAAATCACGTTTTAAGGAAATCCCGCATCGTGCGATATTATCTTGTTTTTCCTAAACAACACGTTGTAAGTCGAAAAGCTTTCATGTTGCGTGTATGTCTAAGTGTGTAGCCTCAAAAGAGAAGGCACAGGACAGTTTTCTCTCGAAAGGATATGTAAGAATACCACTTCATAAGGAAATACAGTTTTGCAGAGTAAAGACATATACGTACGCATTGGAAACTCTTTACGAGAAGAAATAACGCATAGTACAAAATTAGCTTGTATCTCCAAAACTACACGTTGTATCTCGAAAAGAATTGTTGTGGCGTGTACGTCTGAACATGTAGCATCTAAAGAGAACCAAAAGGAGAATTTTCTTTCGTCAAAATTTTTCAGAAAATCACGTTTTAAGGAAATCCCGCATCGTGCGAAATTATCTTGTTTTTCCTAAACAACACGTTGTAAGTCGAAAAGCTTTCATGTTGCGTGTATGTCTACGTGAGTAGCCTCAAAAGAGTAGGCACAGGACAGTTTTCTCTCGAAAGGATATGTAAGAATACCACTTCATAAGGAAATACAGTTTTGCAGAGTAAAGACATATACGTACGCATTGGAAACTCTACGAGAAGAAATAACGCATAGTACAAAATTAGCTTGTATCTCCAAAACTACACGTTGTATCTCGAAAAGAATTGTTGTGGCGTGTACGTCTTAACATGTAGCATCTAAAGAGAACCAAAAGGAGAATTTTCTTTCGTCAATATTTTTCAGAAAATCACGTTTTAAGGAAAACCCGCATCGTGCGATATTATCTTGTTTTTCCTAAACAACACGTTGTAAGTCGAAAAGCTTTCATGTTGCGTGTATGTCTAAGTGTGTAGCCTCAAAAGAGAAGGCACAGGACAGTTTTCTCTCGAAAGGATATGTAAGAATACCACTTCATAAGGAAATACAGTTTTGCAGAGTAAAGACATATACGTACGCATTGGAAACTCTTTATGAGAAGAAATAACGCATAGTACAAAATTAGCTTGTATCTCCAAAACTACACGTTGTATCTCGAAAAGAATTGTTGTGGCGTGTACGTCTTAACATGTAGCATCTAAAGAGAACCAAAAGGAGAATTTTCTTTCGTCAAAATTTTTCAGAAAATCACGTTTTAAGGAAATCCCGCATCGTGCGAAATTATCTTGTTTTTCCTAAACAACACGTTGTAAGTCGAAAAGCTTTCATGTTGCGTGTATGTCTACGTGTGTAGCCTCAAAAGAGAAGGCACAGGACAGTTTTCTCTCGAAAGGATATGTAAGAATACCACTTCATAAGGAAATACAGTTTTGCAGAGTAAAGACATATACGTACGCATTGGAAACTCTTTACGAGAAGAAATAACGCATAGTAAAAAATTAGCTTGTATCTCCAAAACTACACGTTGTATCTCGAAAAGAATTGTTGTGGCGTGTACGTCTTAACATGTAGCATCTAAAGAGAACCAAAAGGAGAATTTTCTTTCGTCAAAATTTTTCAGAAAATCACGTTTTAAGGAAATCCCGCATCGTGCGAAATTATCTTGTTTTTCCTAAACAACACGTTGTAAGTCGAAAAGCTTTCATGTTGCGTGTATGTCTAAGTGTGTAGCCTCAAAAGAGAAGGCACAGGACAGTTTTCTCTCGAAAGGATATGTAAGAATACCACTTCATAAGGAAATACAGTTTTGCACAGTAAAGACATATACGTACACATTGGAAACTCTTTACGAGAAGAAATAACGCATAGTACAAAATTAGCTTGTATCTCCAAAACTACACGTTGTATCTCGAAAAGAATTGTTGTGGCGTGTACGTCTTAACATGTAGCATCTAAAGAGAACCAAAAAGGAGAATTTTCTTTCGTCAAAATTTTTCAGAAAATCACGTTTTAAGGAAATCCCGCATCGTGCGAAATTATCTTGTTTTTCCTAAACAACACGTTGTAAGTCGAAAAGCTTTCATGTTGCGTGTATGTCTACGTGAGTAGCCTCAAAAGTGAAGGCACAGGACAGTTTTCTCTCGAAAGGATATGTAAGAATACCACTTCATAAGGAAATACAGTTTTGCAGAGTAAAGACATATACGTACGCATTGGAAACTCTACGAGAAGAAATAACGCATAGTACAAAATTCGCTTGTATCTCCAAAACTACACGTTGTATCTCGAAAAGAATTGTTGTGGCGTGTACGTCTTAACATGTAGCATCTAAAGAGAACCAAAAGGAGAATTTTCTTTCGTCAAAATTTTTCAGAAAATCATGTTTTAAGGAAATCCCGCATCGTGCGATATTATCTTGTTTTTCCTAAACAACACGTTGTAAGTCGAAAAGCTTTCATGTTGCGTGTATGTCTAAGTGTGTAGCCTCAAAAGAGAAGGCACAGGACAGTTTTCTCTCGAAAGGATATGTAAGAATACCACTTCATAAGGAAATACAGTTTTGCAGAGTAAAGACATATACGTACGCATTGGAAACTCTTTACGAGAAGAAATAACGCATAGTACAAAATTAGCTTGTATCTCCAAAACTACACGTTGTATCTCGAAAAGAATTGTTGTGGCGTGTACGTCTTAACATGTAGCATCTAAAGAGAACCAAAAGGAGAATTTTCTTGAGTCAAAATTTTTCAGAAAATCACGTTTTAAGGAAATCCCGCATCGTGCGATATTATCTTGTTTTTCCTAAACAACACGTTGTAAGTCGAAAAGCTTTCATGTTGCGTGTATGTCTAAGTGTGTAGCCTCAAAAGAGAAGGCACAGGACAGTTTTCTCTCGAAAGGATATGTAAGAATACCACTTCATAAGGAAATACAGTTTTGCAGAGTAAAGACATATACGTACGCATTGGAAACTCTTTACGAGAAGAAATAACGCATAGTACAAAATTAGCTTGTATCTCCAAAACTACACGTTGTATCTCGAAAAGAATTGTTGTGGCGTGTACGTCTTAACGTGTAGCATCTAAAGAGAACCAAAAGGAGAATTTTCTTTCGTCAAAATTTTTCAGAAAATCACGTTTTAAGGAAATCCCGCATCGTGCGAAATTATCTTGTTTTTCCTAAACAACACGTTGTAAGTCGAAAAGCTTTCATGTTGCGTGTATGTCTAAGTGTGTAGCCTCAAAAGAGAAGGCACAGGACAGTTTTCTCTCGAAAGGATATGTAAGAATACCACTTCATAAGGAAATACAGTTTTGCAGAGTAAAGACATATACGTACGCATTGGAAACTCTTTACGAGAAGAAATAACGCATAGTACAAAATTAGCTTGTATCTCCAAAACTACACGTTGTATCTCGAAAGGAATTGTTGTGGCGTGTACGTCTTAACATGTAGCATCTAAAGAGAACCAAAAGGAGAATTTTCTTTCGTCAAAATTTTTCAGAAAATCACGTTTTACGGAAATCCCGCATCGTGCGAAATTATCTTGTTTTTCCTAAACAACACGTTGTAAGTCGAAAAGCTTTCATGTTGCGTGTATGTCTACGTGTGTAGCCTCAAAAGAGAAGGCACAGGACAGTTTTCTCTCGAAAGGATATGTAAGAATACCACTTCATAAGGAAATACAGTTTTGCAGAGTAAAGACATATACGTACGCATTGGAAACTCTTTACGAGAAGAAATAACGCATAGTACAAAATTAGCTTGTATCTCCAAAACTACACGTTGTATCTCGAAAAGAATTGTTGTGGCGTGTACGTCTTAACATGTAGTATCTAAAGAGAACCAAAAGGAGAATTTTCTTTCGTCAAAATTTTTCAGAAAATCACGTTTTAAGGAAATCCCGCATCCTGCGAAATTATCTTGTTTTTCCTAAACAACACGTTGTAAGTCGAAAAGCTTTCATGTTGCGTGTATGTCTACGTGAGTAGCCTCAAAAGAGTAGGCACAGGACAGTTTTCTCTCGAAAGGATATGTAAGAATACCACTTCATAAGGAAATACAGTTTTGCAGAGTAAAGACATATACGTACGCATTGGAAACTCTACGAGAAGAAATAACGCATAGTACAAAATTAGCTTGTATCTCCAAAACTACACGTTGTATCTCGAAAAGAATTGTTGTGGCGTGTACGTCTTAACATGTAGCATCTAAAGAGAACCAAAAGGAGAATTTTCTTTCGTCAAAATTTTTCAGAAAATCACGTTTTAAGGAAATCCCGCATCGTGCGAAATTATCTTGTTTTTCCTAAACAACACGTTGTAAGTCGAAAAGCTTTCATGTTGCGTGTATGTCTAAGTGTGTAGCCTCAAAAGAGAAGGCACAGGACAGTTTTCTCTCGAAAGGATATGTAAGAATACCACTTCATAAGGAAATACAGTTTTGCAGAGTAAAGACATATACGTACGCATTGGAAACTCTTTACGAGAAGAAATAACGCATAGTACAAAATTAGCTTGTATCTCCAAAACTACACGTTGTATCTCGAAAAGAATTGTTGTGGCGTGTACGTCTTAACATGTAGCATCTAAAGAGAACCAAAAGGAGAATTTTCTTTCGTCAAAATTTTTCAGAAAATCACGTTTTAAGGAAATCCCGCATCGTGCGAAATTATCTTGTTTTTCCTAAACAACACGTTGTAAGTCGAAAAGCTTTCATGTTGCGTGTATGTCTACGAGTGTAGCCTCAAAAGAGAAGGCACAGGACAGTTTTCTCTCGAAAGGATATGTAAGAATACCACTTCATAAGGAAATACAGTTTTGCAGAGTAAAGACATATACGTACGCATTGGAAACTCTTTACGAGAAGAAATAATGCATAGTACAAAATTAGCTTGTATCTCCAAAACTACACGTTGTATCTCGAAAAGAATTGCTGTGGCGTGTACGTCTTAACATGTAGCATCTAAAGAGAACCAAAAGGAGATTTTTCTTTCGTCAAAATTTTTCAAAAAATCACGTTTTAAGGAAATCCCGCATCGTGCGAAATTATCTTGTTTTTCCTAAACAACACGTTGTAAGTCGAAATGCTTTCATGTTGCGTGTATGTCTACGTGTGTAGCCTCAAAAGAGAAGGCACAGGACAGTTTTCTCTCGAAAGGATATGTAAGACTACCACTTCATAAGGAAATACAGTTTTGCAGAGTAAAGACATATGCGTACGCATTGGAAACTCTTTACGAGAAGAAATAACGCATAGTACAAAATTAGCTTGTATCTCCAAAACTACACGTTGTATCTCGAAAAGAATTGTTGTGGCGTGTACGTCTTAACATGTAGCATCTAAAGAGAACCAAAAGGAGAATTTTCTTTCGTCAAAATTTTTCAGAAAATCACGTTTTAAGGAAATCCCGCATCGTGCGAAATTATCTTGTTTTTCCTAAACAACACGTTGTAAGTCGAAAAGCTTTCATGTTGCGTGTATGTCTACGTGAGTAGCCTCAAAAGAGAAGGCACAGGACAGTTTTCTCTCGAAAGGATATGTAAGAATACCACTTCATAAGGAAATACAGTTTTGCAGAGTAAAGACATATACGTACGCATTGGAAACTCTTTACGAGAAGAAATAACGCATAGTACAAAATTAGCTTGTATCTCCAAAACTACACGTTGTATCTCGAAAAGAATTGTTGTGGCGTGTACGTCTTAACATGTAGCATCTAAAGAGAACCAAAAGGAGAATTTTCTTTCGTCAAAATTTTTCAGAAAATCACGTTTTAAGGAAATCCCGCATCGTGCGAAATTATCTTGTTTTTCCTAAACAACACGTTGTAAGTCGAAAAGCTTTCATGTTGCGTGTATGTCTACGTGTGTAGCCTCAAAAGAGAAGGCACAGGACAGTTTTCTCTCGAAAGGATATGTAAGAATACCACTTCATAAGGAAATACAGTTTTGCAGAGTAAAGACATATACGTACGCATTGGAAACTCTTTACGAGAAGAAATAACGCATAGTACAAAATTAGCTTGTATCTCCAAAACTACACGTTGTATCTCGAAAAGAATTGTTGTGGCGTGTACGTCTTAACATGTAGCATCTAAAGAGAACCAAAAGGAGAATTTTCTTTCGTCAAAATTTTTCAGAAAATCACGTTTTAAGGAAATCCCGCATCGTGCGAAATTATCTTGTTTTTCCTAAACAACACGTTGTAAGTCGAAAAGCTTTCATGTTGCGTGTATGTCTACGTGTGTAGCCTCAAAAGAGAAGGCACAGGACAGTTTTCTCTCGAAAGGATATGTAAGAATACCACTTCATAAGGAAATACAGTTTTGCAGAGTAAAGACATATACGTACGCATTGGAAACTCTTTACGAGAAGAAATAACGCATAGTATAATATTAGCTTGTATCTCCAAAACTACACGTTGTATCTCGAAAAGAATTGTTGTGGCGTGTACGTCTTAACATGTAGCATCTAAAGAGAACGAAAAGGAGAATTTTCTTTCGTCAAAATTTTTCAGAAAATCACGTTTTAAGGAAATCCCGCATCGTGCGAAATTATCTTGTTTTTCCTAAACAACACGTTGTAAGTCGAAAAGCTTTCATGTTGCGTGTATGTCTACGTGTGTAGCCTCAAAAGAGAAGGCACAGGACAGTTTTCTCTCGAAAGGATATGTAAGAATACCACTTCATAAGGAAATACAGTTTTGCAGAGTAAAGACATATACGTACGCATTGGAAACTCTTTACGAGAAGAAATAACGCATAGTACAAAATTAGCTTGTATCTCCAAAACTACACGTTGTATCTCGAAAAGAATTGTTGTGGCGTGTACGTCTTAACATGTAGCATCTAAAGAGAACCAAAAGGAGAATTTTCTTTCGTCAAAATTTTTCAGAAAATCACGTTTTAAGGAAATCCCGCATCGTGCGAAATTATCTTGTTTTTCCTAAACAACACGTTGTAAGTCGAAAAGCTTTCATGTTGCGTGTATGTCTAAGTGTGTAGCCTCAAAAGAGAAGGCACAGGACAGTTTTCTCTCGAAAGGATATGTAAGAATACCACTTCATAAGGAAATACAGTTTTGCAGAGTAAAGACATATACGTACGCATTGGAAACTCTTTACGAGAAGAAATAACGCATAGTACAAAATTAGCTTGTATCTCCAAAACTACACGTTGTATCTCGAAAAGAATTGTTGTGGCGTGTACGTCTTAACGTGTAGCATCTAAAGAGAACCAAAAGGAGAATTTTCTTTCGTCAAAATTTTTCAGAAAATCACGTTTTAAGGAAATCCCGCATCGTGCGAAATTATCTTGTTTTTCCTAAACAACACGTTGTAAGTCGAAAAGCTTTCATGTTGCGTGTATGTCTACGTGTGTAGCCTCAAAAGAGAAGGCACAGGACAGTTTTCTCTCGAAAGGATATGTAAGAATACCACTTCATAAGGAAATACAGTTTTGCAGAGTAAAGACATATACGTACGCATTGGAAACTCTTTACGAGAAGAAATAACGCATAGTACAAAATTAGCTTGTATCTCCAAAACTACACGTTGTATCTCGAAAAGAATTGTTGTGGCGTGTACGTCTTAACATGTAGCATCTAAAGAGAACCAAAAGGAGAATTTTCTTTCGTCAAAATTTTTCAGAAAATCACGTTTTAAGGAAATCCCGCATCGTGCGAAATTATCTTGTTTTTCCTAAACAACACGTTGTAAGTCGAAAAGCTTTCATGTTGCGTGTATGTCTACGTGAGTAGCCTCAAAAGAGAAGGCACAGGACAGTTTCCTCTCGAAAGGATATGTAAGAATACCACTTCATAAGGAAATACAGTTTTGCAGAGTAAAGACATATACGTACGCATTGGAAACTCTTTACGAGAAGAAATAACGCATAGTACAAAATTAGCTTGTATCTCCAAAACTACACGTTGTATCTCGAAAAGAATTGTTGTGGCGTGTATGTCTTAACATGTAGCATCTAAAGAGAACCAAAAGGAGAATTTTCTTTCGTCAAAATTTTTCAGAAAATCACGTTTTAAGGAAATCCCGCATCGTGCGAAATTATCTTGTTTTTCCTAAACAACACGTTGTAAGTCGAAAAGCTTTCATGTTGCGTGTATGTCTACGTGTGTAGCCTCAAAAGAGAAGGCACAGGACAGTTTTCTCTCGAAAGGATATGTAAGAATACCACTTCATAAGGAAATACAGTTTTGCAGAGTAAAGACATATACGTACGCATTGGAAACTCTTTACGAGAAGAAATAACGCATAGTATAATATTAGCTTGTATCTCCAAAACTACACGTTGTATCTCGAAAAGAATTGTTGTGGCGTGTACGTCTTAACATGTAGCATCTAAAGAGAACGAAAAGGAGAATTTTCTTTCGTCAAAATTTTTCAGAAAATCACGTTTTAAGGAAATCCCGCATCGTGCGAAATTATCTTGTTTTTCCTAAACAACACGTTGTAAGTCTAAAAGCTTTCATGTTGCGTGTATGTCTACGTGTGTAGCCTCAAAAGAGAAGGCACAGGACAGTTTTCTCTCGAAAGGATATGTAAGAATACCACTTCATAAGGAAATACAGTTTTGCAGAGTAAAGACATATACGTACGCATTGGAAACTCTTTACGAGAAGAAATAACGCATAGTACAAAATTAGCTTGTATCTCCAAAACTACACGTTGTATCTCGAAAAGAATTGTTGTGGCGTGTACGTCTTAACATGTAGCATCTAAAGAGAACCAAAAGGAGAATTTTCTTTCGTCAAAATTTTTCAGAAAATCACGTTTTAAGGAAATCCCGCATCGTGCGAAATTATCTTGTTTTTCCTAAACAACACGTTGTAAGTCGAAAAGCTTTCATGTTGCGTGTATGTCTAAGTGTGTAGCCTCAAAAGAGAAGGCACAGGACAGTTTTCTCTCGAAAGGATATGTAAGAATACCACTTCATAAGGAAATACAGTTTTGCAGAGTAAAGACATATACGTACGCATTGGAAACTCTTTACGAGAAGAAATAACGCATAGTACAAAATTAGCTTGTATCTCCAAAACTACACGTTGTATCTCGAAAAGAATTGTTGTGGCGTGTACGTCTTAACGTGTAGCATCTAAAGAGAACCAAAAGGAGAATTTTCTTTCGTCAAAATTTTTCAGAAAATCACGTTTTAAGGAAATCCCGCATCGTGCGAAATTATCTTGTTTTTCCTAAACAACACGTTGTAAGTCGAAAAGCTTTCATGTTGCGTGTATGTCTACGTGTGTAGCCTCAAAAGAGAAGGCACAGGACAGTTTTCTCTCGAAAGGATATGTAAGAATACCACTTCATAAGGAAATACAGTTTTGCAGAGTAAAGACATATACGTACGCATTGGAAACTCTTTACGAGAAGAAATAACGCATAGTACAAAATTAGCTTGTATCTCCAAAACTACACGTTGTATCTCGAAAAGAATTGTTGTGGCGTGTACGTCTTAACATGTAGCATCTAAAGAGAACCAAAAGGAGAATTTTCTTTCGTCAAAATTTTTCAGAAAATCACGTTTTAAGGAAATCCCGCATCGTGCGAAATTATCTTGTTTTTCCTAAACAACACGTTGTAAGTCGAAAAGCTTTCATGTTGCGTGTATGTCTACGTGTGTAGCCTCAAAAGAGAAGGCACAGGACAGTTTCCTCTCGAAAGGATATGTAAGAATACCACTTCATAAGGAAATACAGTTTTGCAGAGTAAAGACATATACGTACGCATTGGAAACTCTTTACGAGAAGAAATAACGCATAGTACAAAATTAGCTTGTATCTCCAAAACTACACGTTGTATCTCGAAAAGAATTGTTGTGGCGTGTATGTCTTAACATGTAGCATCTAAAGAGAACCAAAAGGAGAATTTTCTTTCGTCAAAATTTTTCAGAAAATCACGTTTTAAGGAAATCCCGCATCGTGCGATATTATCTTGTTTTTCCTAAACAACACGTTGTAAGTCGAAAAGCTTTCATGTTGCGTGTATGTCTACGTGTGTAGCCTCAAAAGAGAAGGCACAGGACAGTTTTCTCTCGAAAGGATATGTAAGAATACCACTTCATAAGGAAATACAGTTTTGCAGAGTAAAGACATATACGTACGCATTGGAAACTCTTTACGAGAAGAAATAACGCATAGTACAAAATTAGCTTGTATCTCCAAAACTACACGTTGTATCTCGAAAAGAATTGTTGTGGCGTGTACGTCTTAACATGTAGCATCTAAAGAGAACCAAAAGGAGAATTTTCTTTCGTCAAAATTTTTCAGAAAATCACGTTTTAAGGAAATCCCGCATCGTGCGAAATTATCTTGTTTTTCCTAAACAACACGTTGTAAGTCGAAAAGCTTTCATGTTGCGTGTATGTCTAAGTGTGTAGCCTCAAAAGAGAAGGCACAGGACAGTTTTCTCTCCAAAGGATATGTAAGAATACCACTTCATAAGGAAATACAGTTTTGCAGAGTAAAGACATATACGTACGCATTGGAAACTCTTAACGAGAAGAAATAACGCATAGTACAAAATTAGCTTGTATCTCCAAAACTACACGTTGTATCTCGAAAAGAATTGTTGTGGCGTGTAGGTCTTAACGTGTAGCATCTAAAGAGAACCAAAAGGAGAATTTTCTTTCGTCAAAATTTTTCAGAAAATCACGTTTTAAGGAAATCCCGCATCGTGCGAAATTATCTTGTTTTTCCTAAACAACACGTTGTAAGTCGAAAAGCTTTCATGTTGCGTGTATGTCTACGTGTGTAGCCTCAAAAGAGAAGGCACAGGACAGTTTTCTCTCGAAAGGATATGTAAGAATACCACTTCATAAGGAAATACAGTTTTGCAGAGTAAAGACATATACGTACGCATTCGAAACTCTTTACGAGGAGAAATAACGCATAGTACAAAATTAGCTTGTATCTCCAAAACTACACGTTGTATCTCGAAAAGAATTGTTGTGGCGTGTACGTCTTAACATGTAGCATCTAAAGAGAACCAAAAGGAGAATTTTCTTTCGTCAAAATTTTTCAGAAAATCACGTTTTAAGGAAATCCCGCATCGTGCGAAATTATCTTGTTTTTCCTAAACAACACGTTGTAAGTCGAAGAGCTTTCATGTTGCGTGTATGTCTACGTGTGTAGCCTCAAAAGAGAAGGCACAGGACAGTTTTCTCTCGAAAGGATATGTAAGAATACCACTTCATAAGGAAATACAGTTTTGCAGAGTAAAGAGATATACGTACGCATTGGAAACTCTTTACGAGAAGAAATAACGCATAGTACAAAATTAGCTTGTATCTCCAAAACTACACGTTGTATCTCGAAAAGAATTGTTGTGGCGTGTACGTCTTAACATGTAGCATCTAAAGAGAACCAAAAGGAGAATTTTCTTTCGTCAAAATTTTTCAGAAAATCACGTTTTACGGAAATCCCGCATCGTGCGAAATTATCTTGTTTTTCCTAAACAACACGTTGTAAGTCGAAAAGCTTTCATGTTGCGTGTATGTCTACGTGTGTAGCCTCAAAAGAGAAGGCACAGGACAGTTTTCTCTCGAAAGGATATGTAAGAATACCACTTCATAAGGAAATACAGTTTTGCAGAGTAAAGACATATACGTACGCATTGGAAACTCTTTACGAGAAGAAATAACGCATAGTACAAAATTAGCTTGTATCTCCAAAACTACACGTTGTATCTCGAAAAGAATTGTTGTGGCGTGTACGTCTTAACATGTAGTATCTAAAGAGAACCAAAAGGAGAATTTTCTTTCGTCAAAATTTTTCAGAAAATCACGTTTTAAGGAAATCCCGCATCCTGCGAAATTATCTTGTTTTTCCTAAACAACACGTTGTAAGTCGAAAAGCTTTCATGTTGCGTGTATGTCTACGTGAGTAGCCTCAAAAGAGTAGGCACAGGACAGTTTTCTCTCGAAAGGATATGTAAGAATACCACTTCATAAGGAAATACAGTTTTGCAGAGTAAAGACATATACGTACGCATTGGAAACTCTACGAGAAGAAATAACGCATAGTACAAAATTAGCTTGTATCTCCAAAACTACACGTTGTATCTCGAAAAGAATTGTTGTGGCGTGTACGTCTTAACATGTAGCATCTAAAGAGAACCAAAAGGAGAATTTTCTTTCGTCAAAATTTTTCAGAAAATCACGTTTTAAGGAAATCCCGCATCGTGCGAAATTATCTTGTTTTTCCTAAACAACACGTTGTAAGTCGAAAAGCTTTCATGTTGCGTGTATGTCTAAGTGTGTAGCCTCAAAAGAGAAGGCACAGGACAGTTTTCTCTCGAAAGGATATGTAAGAATACCACTTCATAAGGAAATACAGTTTTGCAGAGTAAAGACATATACGTACGCATTGGAAACTCTTTACGAGAAGAAATAACGCATAGTACAAAATTAGCTTGTATCTCCAAAACTACACGTTGTATCTCGAAAAGAATTGTTGTGGCGTGTACGTCTTAACATGTAGCATCTAAAGAGAACCAAAAGGAGAATTTTCTTTCGTCAAAATTTTTCAGAAAATCACGTTTTAAGGAAATCCCGCATCGTGCGAAATTATCTTGTTTTTCCTAAACAACACGTTGTAAGTCGAAAAGCTTTCATGTTGCGTGTATGTCTACGTGTGTAGCCTCAAAAGAGAAGGCACAGGACAGTTTTCTCTCGAAAGGATATGTAAGAATACCACTTCATAAGGAAATACAGTTTTGCAGAGTAAAGACATATACGTACGCATTGGAAACTCTTTACGAGAAGAAATAATGCATAGTACAAAATTAGCTTGTATCTCCAAAACTACACGTTGTATCTCGAAAAGAATTGCTGTGGCGTGTACGTCTTAACATGTAGCATCTAAAGAGAACCAAAAGGAGATTTTTCTTTCGTCAAAATTTTTCAAAAAATCACGTTTTAAGGAAATCCCGCATCGTGCGAAATTATCTTGTTTTTCCTAAACAACACGTTGTAAGTCGAAATGCTTTCATGTTGCGTGTATGTCTACGTGTGTAGCCTCAAAAGAGAAGGCACAGGACAGTTTTCTCTCGAAAGGATATGTAAGACTACCACTTCATAAGGAAATACAGTTTTGCAGAGTAAAGACATATGCGTACGCATTGGAAACTCTTTACGAGAAGAAATAACGCATAGTACAAAATTAGCTTGTATCTCCAAAACTACACGTTGTATCTCGAAAAGAATTGTTGTGGCGTGTACGTCTTAACATGTAGCATCTAAAGAGAACCAAAAGGAGAATTTTCTTTCGTCAAAATTTTTCAGAAAATCACGTTTTAAGGAAATCCCGCATCGTGCGAAATTATCTTGTTTTTCCTAAACAACACGTTGTAAGTCGAAAAGCTTTCATGTTGCGTGTATGTCTACGTGAGTAGCCTCAAAAGAGAAGGCACAGGACAGTTTTCTCTCGAAAGGATATGTAAGAATACCACTTCATAAGGAAATACAGTTTTGCAGAGTAAAGACATATACGTACGCATTGGAAACTCTTTACGAGAAGAAATAACGCATAGTACAAAATTAGCTTGTATCTCCAAAACTACACGTTGTATCTCGAAAAGAATTGTTGTGGCGTGTACGTCTTAACATGTAGCATCTAAAGAGAACCAAAAGGAGAATTTTCTTTCGTCAAAATTTTTCAGAAAATCACGTTTTAAGGAAATCCCGCATCGTGCGAAATTATCTTGTTTTTCCTAAACAACACGTTGTAAGTCGAAAAGCTTTCATGTTGCGTGTATGTCTACGTGTGTAGCCTCAAAAGAGAAGGCACAGGACAGTTTTCTCTCGAAAGGATATGTAAGAATACCACTTCATAAGGAAATACAGTTTTGCAGAGTAAAGACATATACGTACGCATTGGAAACTCTTTACGAGAAGAAATAACGCATAGTACAAAATTAGCTTGTATCTCCAAAACTACACGTTGTATCTCGAAAAGAATTGTTGTGGCGTGTACGTCTTAACATGTAGCATCTAAAGAGAACCAAAAGGAGAATTTTCTTTCGTCAAAATTTTTCAGAAAATCACGTTTTAAGGAAATCCCGCATCGTGCGAAATTATCTTGTTTTTCCTAAACAACACGTTGTAAGTCGAAAAGCTTTCATGTTGCGTGTATGTCTACGTGTGTAGCCTCAAAAGAGAAGGCACAGGACAGTTTTCTCTCGAAAGGATATGTAAGAATACCACTTCATAAGGAAATACAGTTTTGCAGAGTAAAGACATATACGTACGCATTGGAAACTCTTTACGAGAAGAAATAACGCATAGTATAATATTAGCTTGTATCTCCAAAACTACACGTTGTATCTCGAAAAGAATTGTTGTGGCGTGTACGTCTTAACATGTAGCATCTAAAGAGAACGAAAAGGAGAATTTTCTTTCGTCAAAATTTTTCAGAAAATCACGTTTTAAGGAAATCCCGCATCGTGCGAAATTATCTTGTTTTTCCTAAACAACACGTTGTAAGTCGAAAAGCTTTCATGTTGCGTGTATGTCTACGTGTGTAGCCTCAAAAGAGAAGGCACAGGACAGTTTTCTCTCGAAAGGATATGTAAGAATACCACTTCATAAGGAAATACAGTTTTGCAGAGTAAAGACATATACGTACACATTGGAAACTCTTTACGAGAAGAAATAACGCATAGTACAAAATTAGCTTGTATCTCCAAAACTACACGTTGTATCTCGAAAAGAATTGTTGTGGCGTGTACGTCTTAACATGTAGCATCTAAAGAGAACCAAAAGGAGAATTTTCTTTCGTCAAAATTTTTCAGAAAATCACGTTTTAAGGAAATCCCGCATCGTGCGAAATTATCTTGTTTTTCCTAAACAACACGTTGTAAGTCGAAAAGCTTTCATGTTGCGTGTATGTCTAAGTGTGTAGCCTCAAAAGAGAAGGCACAGGACAGTTTTCTCTCGAAAGGATATGTAAGAATACCACTTCATAAGGAAATACAGTTTTGCAGAGTAAAGACATATACGTACGCATTGGAAACTCTTTACGAGAAGAAATAACGCATAGTACAAAATTAGCTTGTATCTCCAAAACTACACGTTGTATCTCGAAAAGAATTGTTGTGGCGTGTACGTCTTAACGTGTAGCATCTAAAGAGAACCAAAAGGAGAATTTTCTTTCGTCAAAATTTTTCAGAAAATCACGTTTTAAGGAAATCCCGCATCGTGCGAAATTATCTTGTTTTTCCTAAACAACACGTTGTAAGTCGAAAAGCTTTCATGTTGCGTGTATGTCTACGTGTGTAGCCTCAAAAGAGAAGGCACAGGACAGTTTTCTCTCGAAAGGATATGTAAGAATACCACTTCATAAGGAAATACAGTTTTGCAGAGTAAAGACATATACGTACGCATTGGAAACTCTTTACGAGAAGAAATAACGCATAGTACAAAATTAGCTTGTATCTCCAAAACTACACGTTGTATCTCGAAAAGAATTGTTGTGGCGTGTACGTCTTAACATGTAGCATCTAAAGAGAACCAAAAGGAGAATTTTCTTTCGTCAAAATTTTTCAGAAAATCACGTTTTAAGGAAATCCCGCATCGTGCGAAATTATCTTGTTTTTCCTAAACAACACGTTGTAAGTCGAAAAGCTTTCATGTTGCGTGTATGTCTACGTGAGTAGCCTCAAAAGAGAAGGCACAGGACAGTTTCCTCTCGAAAGGATATGTAAGAATACCACTTCATAAGGAAATACAGTTTTGCAGAGTAAAGACATATACGTACGCATTGGAAACTCTTTACGAGAAGAAATAACGCATAGTACAAAATTAGCTTGTATCTCCAAAACTACACGTTGTATCTCGAAAAGAATTGTTGTGGCGTGTACGTCTTAACATGTAGCATCTAAAGAGAACCAAAAGGAGAATTTTCTTTCGTCAAAATTTTTCAGAAAATCACGTTTTAAGGAAATCCCGCATCGTGCGATATTATCTTGTTTTTCCTAAACAACACGTTGTAAGTCGAAAAGCTTTCATGTTGCGTGTATGTCTACGTGTGTAGCCTCAAAAGAGAAGGCACAGGACAGTTTTCTCTCGAAAGGATATGTAAGAATACCACTTCATAAGGAAATACAGTTTTGCAGAGTAAAGACATATACGTACGCATTGGAAACTCTTTACGAGAAGAAATAACGCATAGTACAAAATTAGCTTGTATCTCCAAAACTACACGTTGTATCTCGAAAAGAATTGTTGTGGCGTGTACGTCTTAACATGTAGCATCTAAAGAGAACCAAAAGGAGAATTTTCTTTCGTCAAAATTTTTCAGAAAATCACGTTTTAAGGAAATCCCGCATCGTGCGAAATTATCTTGTTTTTCCTAAACAACACGTTGTAAGTCGAAAAGCTTTCATGTTGCGTGTATGTCTAAGTGTGTAGCCTCAAAAGAGAAGGCACAGGACAGTTTTCTCTCCAAAGGATATGTAAGAATACCACTTCATAAGGAAATACAGTTTTGCAGAGTAAAGACATATACGTACGCATTGGAAACTCTTAACGAGAAGAAATAACGCATAGTACAAAATTAGCTTGTATCTCCAAAACTACACGTTGTATCTCGAAAAGAATTGTTGTGGCGTGTAGGTCTTAACGTGTAGCATCTAAAGAGAACCAAAAGGAGAATTTTCTTTCGTCAAATTTTTTCAGAAAATCACGTTTTAAGGAAATCCCGCATCGTGCGAAATTATCTTGTTTTTCCTAAACAACACGTTGTAAGTCGAAAAGCTTTCATGTTGCGTGTATGTCTACGTGTGTAGCCTCAAAAGAGAAGGCACAGGACAGTTTTCTCTCGAAAGGATATGTAAGAATACCACTTCATAAGGAAATACAGTTTTGCAGAGTAAAGACATATACGTACGCATTCGAAACTCTTTACGAGGAGAAATAACGCATAGTACAAAATTAGCTTGTATCTCCAAAACTACACGTTGTATCTCGAAAAGAATTGTTGTGGCGTGTACGTCTTAACATGTAGCATCTAAAGAGAACCAAAAGGAGAATTTTCTTTCGTCAAAATTTTTCAGAAAATCACGTTTTAAGGAAATCCCGCATCGTGCGAAATTATCTTGTTTTTCCTAAACAACACGTTGTAAGTCGAAGAGCTTTCATGTTGCGTGTATGTCTACGTGTGTAGCCTCAAAAGAGAAGGCACAGGACAGTTTTCTCTCGAAAGGATATGTAAGAATACCACTTCATAAGGAAATACAGTTTTGCAGAGTAAAGAGATATACGTACGCATTGGAAACTCTTTACGAGAAGAAATAACGCATAGTACAAAATTAGCTTGTATCTCCAAAACTACACGTTGTATCTCGAAAAGAATTGTTGTGGCGTGTACGTCTTAACATGTAGCATCTAAAGAGAACCAAAAGGAGAATTTTCTTTCGTCAAAATTTTTCAGAAAATCACGTTTTAAGGAAATCCCGCATCGTGCGAAATTATCTTGTTTTTCCTAAACAACACGTTGTAAGTCGAAAAGCTTTCATGTTGCGTGTATGTCTACGTGTGTAGCCTCAAAAGAGAAGGCACAGGACAGTTTTCTCTCGAAAGGATATGTAAGAATACCACTTCATAAGGAAATACAGTTTTGCAGAGTAAAGAGATATACGTACGCATTGGAAACTCTTTACGAGAAGAAATAACGCATAGTACAAAATTAGCTTGTATCTCCAAAACTACACGTTGTATCTCGAAAAGAATTGTTGTGGCGTGTACGTCTTAACATGTAGCATCTAAAGAGAACCAAAAGGAGAATTTTCTTTCGTCAAAATTTTTCAGAAAATCACGTTTTAAGGAAATCCCGCATCGTGCGAAATTATCTTGTTTTTCCTAAACAACACGTTGTAAGTCGAAAAGCTTTCATGTTGCGTGTATGTCTACGTGTGTAGCCTCAAAAGAGAAGGCACAGGACAGTTTTCTCTCGAAAGGACATGTAAGAATACCACTTCATAAGGAAATACAGTTTTGCAGAGTAAAGACATATACGTACGCATTGGAAACTCTTTACAAGAAGAAATAACGCATCGTACAAAATTAGCTTGTATCTCCAAAACTACACGTTGTATCTCGAAAAGAATTGTTGTGGCGTGTACGTCTTAACATGTAGCATCTAAAGAGAACCAAAAGGAGAATTTTCTTTCGTCAAAATTTTTCAGAAAATCACGTTTTAAGGAAATCCCGCATCGTGCGAAATTATCTTGTTTTTCCTATACAACACGTTGTAAGTCGAAAAGATTTCATGTTGCGTGTATGTCTAAGTGTGTAGCCTCAAAAGAAAAGGCACAGGACAGTTTTCTCTTGAAAGGATATGTAAGAATACCACTTCATAAGGAAATACAGTTTTGCAGAGTAAAGAGATATACGTACGCATTGGAAACTCTTTACGAGAAGAAATAACGCATAGTACAAAATTAGCTTGTATCTCCAAAACTACACGTTGTATTTCGAAAAGAATTGTTGTGGCGTGTACGTCTTAACATGTAGCATCTAAAGAGAACCAAAAGGAGAATTTTCTTTCGTCAAAATTTTTCAGAAAATCACGTTTTAAGGAAATCCCGCATCGTGCGTAATTATCTTGTTTTTCCTAAACAACACGTTGTAAGTCGAAAAGCTTTCATGTTGCGTGTATGTCTACGTGTGTAGCCTCAAAAGAGAAGGCACAGGACAGTTTTCTCTCGAAAGGATATGTAAGAATACCACTTCATAAGGAAATACAGTTTTGCAGAGTAAAGACATATACGTACGCATTGGAAACTCTTTACGAGAAGAAATAACGCATAGTACAAAATTAGCTTGTATCTCCAAAACTACACGTTGTATCTCGAAAAGAATTGTTGTGGCGTGTACGTCTTAACATGTAGCATCTAAAGAGAACCAAAAGGAGAATTTTCTTTCGTCAAAATTTTTCAGAAAATCACGTTGTAAGGAAATCCCGCATCCTGCGAAATTATCTTGTTTTTCCTGAACAACACGTTGTAAGTCGAAAAGCTTTCATGTTGCGTGTATGTGTAAGTGTGTAGCCTCAAAAGAAAAGGCACAGGACAGTTTTCTCTCGAAAGGATATGTAAGAATACCACTTCATAAGGAAATACAGTTTTGCAGAGTAAAGACATATACGTACGCATTGGAAACTCTTTACGAGAAGAAATAACGCATAGTACAAAATTAGCTTGTATCTCCAAAACTACACGTTGTATCTCGAAAAGAATTGTTGTGGCGTGTACGTCTTAACATGTAGCATCTAAAGAGAACCAAAAGGAGAATTTTCTTTCGTCAAAATTTTTCAGAAAATCACGTTTTAAGGAAACCCCGCATCGTGCGAAATTATCTTGTTTTTCCTAAACAACACGTTGTAAGTCGAAAAGCTTTCATGTTGCGTGTATGTCTAAGTGTGTAGCCTCAAAAGAGAAGGCACAGGACAGTTTTCTCTCGAAAGGATATGTAAGAATACCACTTCATAAGGAAATACAGTTTTGCAGAGTAAAGACATATACGTACGCATTGGAAACTCTTTACGAGAAGAAATAACGCATAGTACAAAATTAGCTTGTATCTCCAAAACTACACGTTGTATCTCGAAAAGAATTGTTGTGGCGTGTACGTCTTAACATGTAGCATCTAAAGAGAACCAAAAGGAGAATTTTCTTTCGTCAAAATTTTTCAGAAAATCACGTTTTAAGGAAATCCCGCATCGTGCGAAATTATCTTGTTTTTCCTAAACAACACGTTGTAAGTCGAAAAGCTTTCATGTTGCGTGTATGTCTACGTGTGTAGCCTCAAAAGAGAAGGCACAGGACAGTTTTCTCTCGAAAGGATATGTAAGAATACCACTTCATAAGGAAATACAGTTTTGCAGAGTAAAGAGATATACGTACGCATTGGAAACTCTTTACGAGAAGAAATAACGCATAGTACAAAATTAGCTTGTATCTCCAAAACTACACGTTGTATCTCGAAAAGAATTGTTGTGGCGTGTACGTCTTAACATGTAGCATCTAAAGAGAACCAAAAGGAGAATTTTCTTTCGTCAAAATTTTTCAGAAAATCACGTTTTAAGGAAATCCCGCATCGTGCGAAATTATCTTGTTTTTCCTAAACAACACGTTGTAAGTCGAAAAGCTTTCATGTTGCGTGTATGTCTACGTGTGTAGCCTCAAAAGAGAAGGCACAGGACAGTTTTCTCTCGAAAGGATATGTAAGAATACCACTTCATAAGGAAATACAGTTTTGCAGAGTAAAGAGATATACGTACGCATTGGAAACTCTTTACGAGAAGAAATAACGCATAGTACAAAATTAGCTTGTATCTCCAAAACTACACGTTGTATCTCGAAAAGAATTGTTGTGGCGTGTACGTCTTAACATGTAGCATCTAAAGAGAACCAAAAGGAGAATTTTCTTTCGTCAAAATTTTTCAGAAAATCACGTTTTAAGGAAATCCCGCATCGTGCGAAATTATCTTGTTTTTCCTAAACAACACGTTGTAAGTCGAAAAGCTTTCATGTTGCGTGTATGTCTACGTGTGTAGCCTCAAAAGAGAAGGCACAGGACAGTTTTCTCTCGAAAGGACATGTAAGAATACCACTTCATAAGGAAATACAGTTTTGCAGAGTAAAGACATATACGTACGCATTGGAAACTCTTTACAAGAAGAAATAACGCATCGTACAAAATTAGCTTGTATCTCCAAAACTACACGTTGTATCTCGAAAAGAATTGTTGTGGCGTGTACGTCTTAACATGTAGCATCTAAAGAGAACCAAAAGGAGAATTTTCTTTCGTCAAAATTTTTCAGAAAATCACGTTTTAAGGAAATCCCGCATCGTGCGAAATTATCTTGTTTTTCCTATACAACACGTTGTAAGTCGAAAAGATTTCATGTTGCGTGTATGTCTAAGTGTGTAGCCTCAAAAGAAAAGGCACAGGACAGTTTTCTCTTGAAAGGATATGTAAGAATACCACTTCATAAGGAAATACAGTTTTGCAGAGTAAAGAGATATACGTACGCATTGGAAACTCTTTACGAGAAGAAATAACGCATAGTACAAAATTAGCTTGTATCTCCAAAACTACACGTTGTATTTCGAAAAGAATTGTTGTGGCGTGTACGTCTTAACATGTAGCATCTAAAGAGAACCAAAAGGAGAATTTTCTTTCGTCAAAATTTTTCAGAAAATCACGTTTTAAGGAAATCCCGCATCGTGCGTAATTATCTTGTTTTTCCTAAACAACACGTTGTAAGTCGAAAAGCTTTCATGTTGCGTGTATGTCTACGTGTGTAGCCTCAAAAGAGAAGGCACAGGACAGTTTTCTCTCGAAAGGATATGTAAGAATACCACTTCATAAGGAAATACAGTTTTGCAGAGTAAAGACATATACGTACGCATTGGAAACTCTTTACGAGAAGAAATAACGCATAGTACAAAATTAGCTTGTATCTCCAAAACTACACGTTGTATCTCGAAAAGAATTGTTGTGGCGTGTACGTCTTAACATGTAGCATCTAAAGAGAACCAAAAGGAGAATTTTCTTTCGTCAAAATTTTTCAGAAAATCACGTTGTAAGGAAATCCCGCATCCTGCGAAATTATCTTGTTTTTCCTGAACAACACGTTGTAAGTCGAAAAGCTTTCATGTTGCGTGTATGTGTAAGTGTGTAGCCTCAAAAGAAAAGGCACAGGACAGTTTTCTCTCGAAAGGATATGTAAGAATACCACTTCATAAGGAAATACAGTTTTGCAGAGTAAAGACATATACGTACGCATTGGAAACTCTTTACGAGAAGAAATAACGCATAGTACAAAATTAGCTTGTATCTCCAAAACTACACGTTGTATCTCGAAAAGAATTGTTGTGGCGTGTACGTCTTAACATGTAGCATCTAAAGAGAACCAAAAGGAGAATTTTCTTTCGTCAAAATTTTTCAGAAAATCACGTTTTAAGGAAACCCCGCATCGTGCGAAATTATCTTGTTTTTCCTAAACAACACGTTGTAAGTCGAAAAGCTTTCATGTTGCGTGTATGTCTAAGTGTGTAGCCTCAAAAGTGAAGGCACAGGACAGTTTTCTCTCGAAAGGATATGTAAGAATACCACTTCATAAGGAAATACAGTTTTGCAGAGTAAAGACATATACGTACGCATTGGAAACTCTTTACGAGAAGAAATAACGCATAGTACAAAATTAGCTTGTATCTCCAAAACTACACGTTGTATCTCGAAAAGAATTGTTGTGGCGTGTACGTCTTAACATGTAGCATCTAAAGAGAACCAAAAGGAGAATTTTCTTTCGTCAAAATTTTTCAGAAAATCACGTTTTAAGGAAATCCCGCATCGTGCGAAATTATCTTGTTTTTCCTAAACAACACGTTGTAAGTCGAAAAGCTTTCATGTTGCGTGTATGTCTAAGTGTGTAGCCTCAAAAGAGAAGGCACAGGACAGTTTTCTCTCGAAAGGATATGTAAGAATACCACTTCATAAGGAAATACAGTTTTGCAGAGTAAAGACATATACGTACGCATTGGAAACTCTTTACGAGAAGAAATAACGCATAGTACAAAATTAGCTTGTATCTCCAAAACTACACGTTGTATCTCGAAAAGAATTGTTGTGGCGTGTACGTCTTAACATGTAGCATCTAAAGAGAACCAAAAGGAGAATTTTCTTTCGTCAAAATTTTTCAGAAAATCACGTTTTAAGGAAATCCCGCATCGTGCGAAATTATCTTGTTTTTCCTAAACAACACGTTGTAAGTCGAAAAGCTTTCATGTTGCGTGTATGTCTAAGTGTGTAGCCTCAAAAGAGAAGGCACAGGACAGTTTTCTCTCGAAAGGATATGTAAGAATACCACTTCATAAGGAAATACAGTTTTGCAGAGTAAAGACATATACGTACGCATTGGAAACTCTTTACGAGAAGAAATAACGCATAGTACAAAATTAGCTTGTATCTCCAAAACTACACGTTGTATCTCGAAAAGAATTGTTGTGGCGTGTGCGTCTTAACATGTAGCATCTAAAGAGAACCAAAAGGAGAATTTTCTTTCGTCAAAATTTTTCAGAAAATCACGTTTTAAGGAAATCCCGCATCGTGCGAAATTATCTTGTTTTTCCTAAACAACACGTTGTAAGTCGAAAAGCTTTCATGTTGCGTGTATGTCTACGTGTGTAGCCTCAAAAGAGAAGGCACAGGACAGTTTTCTCTCGAAAGGATATGTAAGAATACCACTTCATAAGGAAATACAGTTTTGCAGAGTAAAGACATATACGTACGCATTGGAAACTCTTTACGAGAAGAAATAACGCATAGTACAAAATTAGCTTGTATCTCCAAAACTACACGTTGTATCTCGAAAAGAATTGTTGTGGCGTGTACGTCTTAACATGTAGCATCTAAAGAGAACCAAAAGGAGAATTTTCTTTCGTCAAAATTTTTCAGAAAATCACGTTTTAAGGAAATCCCGCATCGTGCGAAATTATCTTGTTTTTCCTAAACAACACGTTGTAAGTCGAAAAGCTTTCATGTTGCGTGTATGTCTAAGTGTGTAGCCTCAAAAGAGAAGGCACAGGACAGTTTTCTCTCGAAAGGATATGTAAGAATACCACTTCATAAGGAAATACAGTTTTGCAGAGTAAAGACATATACGTACGCATTGGAAACTCTTTACGAGAAGAAATAACGCATAGTACAAAATTAGCTTGTATCTCCAAAACTACACGTTGTATCTCGAAAAGAATTGTTGTGGCGTGTACGTCTTAACATGTAGCATCTAAAGAGAACCAAAAGGAGAATTTTCTTTCGTCAAAATTTTTCAGAAAATCACGTTTTAAGGAAATCCCGCATCGTGCGAAATTATCTTGTTTTTCCTAAACAACACGTTGTAAGTCGAAAAGCTTTCATGTTGCGTGTATGTCTAAGTGTGTAGCCTCAAAAGAGAAGGCACAGGACAGTTTTCTCTCGAAAGGATATGTAAGAATACCACTTCATAAGGAAATACAGTTTTGCAGAGTAAAGACATATACGTACGCATTGGAAACTCTTTACGAGAAGAAATAACGCATAGTACAAAATTAGCTTGTATCTCCAAAACTACACGTTGTATCTCGAAAAGAATTGTTGTGGCGTGTACGTCTTAACATGTAGCATCTAAAGAGAACCAAAAGGAGAATTTTCTTTCGTCAAAATTTTTCAGAAAATCACGTTTTAAGGAAATCCCGCATCGTGCGAAATTATCTTGTTTTTCCTAAACAACACGTTGTAAGTCGAAAAGCTTTCATGTTGCGTGTATGTCTACGTGTGTAGCCTCAAAAGAGAAGGCACAGGACAGTTTTCTCTCGAAAGGATATGTAAGAATACCACTTCATAAGGAAATACAGTTTTGCAGAGTAAAGACATATACGTACGCATTGGAAACTCTTTACGAGAAGAAATAACGCATAGTACAAAATTAGCTTGTATCTCCAAAACTACACGTTGTATCTCGAAAAGAATTGTTGTGGCGTGTACGTCTTAACATGTAGCATCTAAAGAGAACCAAAAGGAGAATTTTCTTTCGTCAAAATTTTTCAGAAAATCACGTTTTAAGGAAATCCCGCATCGTGCGAAATTATCTTGTTTTTCCTGAACAACACGTTGTAAGTCGAAAAGCTTTCATGTTGCGTGTATGTCTAAGTGTGTAGCCTCAAAAGAGAAGGCACAGGACAGTTTTCTCTCGAAAGGATATGTAAGAATACCACTTCATAAGGAAATACAGTTTTGCAGAGTAAAGACATATACGTACGCATTGGAAACTCTTTACGAGAAGAAATAACGCATAGTACAAAATTAGCTTGTATCTCCAAAACTACACGTTGTATCTCGAAAAGAATTGTTGTGGCGTGTACGTCTTAACATGTAGCATCTAAAGAGAACCAAAAGGAGAATTTTCTTTCGTCAAAATTTTTCAGAAAATCACGTTTTAAGGAAATCCCGCATCGTGCGAAATTATCTTGTTTTTCCTAAACAATACGTTGTAAGTCGAAAAGCTTTCATGTTGCGTGTATGTCTAAGTGTGTAGCCTCAAAAGAGAAGGCACAGGACAGTTTTCTCTCGAAAGGATATGTAAGAATACCACTTCATAAGGAAATACAGTTTTGCAGAGTAAAGACATATACGTACGCATTGGAAACTCTTTACGAGAAGAAATAACGCATAGTACAAAATTAGCTTGTATCTCCAAAACTACACGTTGTATCTCGAAAAGAATTGTTGTGGCGTGTACGTCTTAACATGTAGCATCTAAAGAGAACCAAAAGGAGAATTTTCTTTCGTCAAAATTTTTCAGAAAATCACGTTTTAAGGAAATCCCGCATCGTGCGAAATTATCTTGTTTTTCCTAAACAACACGTTGTAAGTCGAAAAGCTTTCATGTTGCGTGTATGTCTACGTGTGTAGCCTCAAAAGAGAAGGCACAGGACAGTTTTCTCTCGAAAGGATATGTAAGAATACCACTTCATAAGGAAATACAGTTTTGCAGAGTAAAGACATATACGTACGCATTGGAAACTCTTTACGAGAAGAAATAACGCATAGTACAAAATTAGCTTGTATCTCCAAAACTACACGTTGTATCTCGAAAAGAATTGTTGTGGCGTGTACGTCTTAACATGTAGCATCTAAAGAGAACCAAAAGGAGAATTTTCTTTCGTCAAAATTTTTCAGAAAATCACGTTTTAAGGAAATCCCGCATCGTGCGAAATTATCTTGTTTTTCCTAAACAACACGTTGTAAGTCGAAAAGCTTTCATGTTGCGTGTATGTCTAAGTGTGTAGCCTCAAAAGAGAAGGCACAGGACAGTTTTCTCTCGAAAGGATATGTAAGAATACCACTTCATAAGGAAATACAGTTTTGCAGAGTAAAGACATATACGTACGCATTGGAAACTCTTTACGAGAAGAAATAACGCATAGTACAAAATTAGCTTGTATCTCCAAAACTACACGTTGTATCTCGAAAAGAATTGTTGTGGCGTGTACGTCTTAACATGTAGCATCTAAAGAGAACCAAAAGGAGAATTTTCTTTCGTCAAAATTTTTCAGAAAATCACGTTTTAAGGAAATCCCGCATCGTGCGAAATTATCTTGTTTTTCCTAAACAACACGTTGTAAGTCGAAAAGCTTTCATGTTGCGTGTATGTCTACGTGTGTAGCCTCAAAAGAGAAGGCACAGGACAGTTTTCTCTCGAAAGGATATGTAAGAATACCACTTCATAAGGAAATACAGTTTTGCAGAGTAAAGACATATACGTACGCATTGGAAACTCTTTACGAGAAGAAATAACGCATAGTACAAAATTAGCTTGTATCTCCAAAACTACACGTTGTATCTCGAAAAGAATTGTTGTGGCGTGTACGTCTTAACATGTAGCATCTAAAGAGAACCAAAAGGAGAATTTTCTTTCGTCAAAATTTTTCAGAAAATCACGTTTTAAGGAAATCCCGCATCGTGCGAAATTATCTTGTTTTTCCTAAACAACACGTTGTAAGTCGAAAAGCTTTCATGTTGCGTGTATGTCTAAGTGTGTAGCCTCAAAAGAGAAGGCACAGGACAGTTTTCTCTCGAAAGGATATGTAAGAATACCACTTCATAAGGAAATACAGTTTTGCAGAGTAAAGACATATACGTACGCATTGGAAACTCTTTACGAGAAGAAATAACGCATAGTACAAAATTAGCTTGTATCTCCAAAACTACACGTTGTATCTCGAAAAGAATTGTTGTGGCGTGTACGTCTTAACATGTAGCATCTAAAGAGAACCAAAAGGAGAATTTTCTTTCGTCAAAATTTTTCAGAAAATCACGTTTTAAGGAAATCCCGCATCGTGCGAAATTATCTTGTTTTTCCTAAACAACACGTTGTAAGTCGAAAAGCTTTCATGTTGCGTGTATGTCTAAGTGTGTAGCCTCAAAAGAGAAGGCACAGGACAGTTTTCTCTCCAAAGGATATGTAAGAATACCACTTCATAAGGAAATACAGTTTTGCAGAGTAAAGACATATACGTACGCATTGGAAACTCTTTACGAGAAGAAATAACGCATAGTACAAAATTAGCTTGTATCTCCAAAACTACACGTTGTATCTCGAAAAGAATTGTTGTGGCGTGTACGTCTTAACATGTAGCATCTAAAGAGAACCAAAAGGAGAATTTTCTTTCGTCAAAATTTTTCAGAAAATCACGTTTTAAGGAAATCCCGCATCGTGCGAAATTATCTTGTTTTTCCTAAACAACACGTTGTAAGTCGAAAAGCTTTCATGTTGCGTGTATGTCTAAGTGTGTAGCCTCAAAAGAGAAGGCACAGGACAGTTTTCTCTCGAAAGGATATGTAAGAATACCACTTCATAAGGAAATACAGTTTTGCAGAGTAAAGACATATACGTACGCATTGGAAACTCTTTACGAGAAGAAATAACGCATAGTACAAAATTAGCTTGTATCTCCAAAACTACACGTTGTATCTCGAAAAGAATTGTTGTGGCGTGTGCGTCTTAACATGTAGCATCTAAAGAGAACCAAAAGGAGAATTTTCTTTCGTCAAAATTTTTCAGAAAATCACGTTTTAAGGAAATCCCGCATCGTGCGAAATTATCTTGTTTTTCCTAAACAACACGTTGTAAGTCGAAAAGCTTTCATGTTGCGTGTATGTCTACGTGTGTAGCCTCAAAAGAGAAGGCACAGGACAGTTTTCTCTCGAAAGGATATGTAAGAATACCACTTCATAAGGAAATACAGTTTTGCAGAGTAAAGACATATACGTACGCATTGGAAACTCTTTACGAGAAGAAATAACGCATAGTACAAAATTAGCTTGTATCTCCAAAACTACACGTTGTATCTCGAAAAGAATTGTTGTGGCGTGTACGTCTTAACATGTAGCATCTAAAGAGAACCAAAAGGAGAATTTTCTTTCGTCAAAATTTTTCAGAAAATCACGTTTTAAGGAAATCCCGCATCGTGCGAAATTATCTTGTTTTTCCTAAACAACACGTTGTAAGTCGAAAAGCTTTCATGTTGCGTGTATGTCTAAGTGTGTAGCCTCAAAAGAGAAGGCACAGGACAGTTTTCTCTCGAAAGGATATGTAAGAATACCACTTCATAAGGAAATACAGTTTTGCAGAGTAAAGACATATACGTACGCATTGGAAACTCTTTACGAGAAGAAATAACGCATAGTACAAAATTAGCTTGTATCTCCAAAACTACACGTTGTATCTCGAAAAGAATTGTTGTGGCGTGTACGTCTTAACATGTAGCATCTAAAGAGAACCAAAAGGAGAATTTTCTTTCGTCAAAATTTTTCAGAAAATCACGTTTTAAGGAAATCCCGCATCGTGCGAAATTATCTTGTTTTTCCTAAACAACACGTTGTAAGTCGAAAAGCTTTCATGTTGCGTGTATGTCTAAGTGTGTAGCCTCAAAAGAGAAGGCACAGGACAGTTTTCTCTCGAAAGGATATGTAAGAATACCACTTCATAAGGAAATACAGTTTTGCAGAGTAAAGACATATACGTACGCATTGGAAACTCTTTACGAGAAGAAATAACGCATAGTACAAAATTAGCTTGTATCTCCAAAACTACACGTTGTATCTCGAAAAGAATTGTTGTGGCGTGTACGTCTTAACATGTAGCATCTAAAGAGAACCAAAAGGAGAATTTTCTTTCGTCAAAATTTTTCAGAAAATCACGTTTTAAGGAAATCCCGCATCGTGCGAAATTATCTTGTTTTTCCTAAACAACACGTTGTAAGTCGAAAAGCTTTCATGTTGCGTGTATGTCTACGTGTGTAGCCTCAAAAGAGAAGGCACAGGACAGTTTTCTCTCGAAAGGATATGTAAGAATACCACTTCATAAGGAAATACAGTTTTGCAGAGTAAAGACATATACGTACGCATTGGAAACTCTTTACGAGAAGAAATAACGCATAGTACAAAATTAGCTTGTATCTCCAAAACTACACGTTGTATCTCGAAAAGAATTGTTGTGGCGTGTACGTCTTAACATGTAGCATCTAAAGAGAACCAAAAGGAGAATTTTCTTTCGTCAAAATTTTTCAGAAAATCACGTTTTAAGGAAATCCCGCATCGTGCGAAATTATCTTGTTTTTCCTGAACAACACGTTGTAAGTCGAAAAGCTTTCATGTTGCGTGTATGTCTAAGTGTGTAGCCTCAAAAGAGAAGGCACAGGACAGTTTTCTCTCGAAAGGATATGTAAGAATACCACTTCATAAGGAAATACAGTTTTGCAGAGTAAAGACATATACGTACGCATTGGAAACTCTTTACGAGAAGAAATAACGCATAGTACAAAATTAGCTTGTATCTCCAAAACTACACGTTGTATCTCGAAAAGAATTGTTGTGGCGTGTACGTCTTAACATGTAGCATCTAAAGAGAACCAAAAGGAGAATTTTCTTTCGTCAAAATTTTTCAGAAAATCACGTTTTAAGGAAATCCCGCATCGTGCGAAATTATCTTGTTTTTCCTAAACAATACGTTGTAAGTCGAAAAGCTTTCATGTTGCGTGTATGTCTAAGTGTGTAGCCTCAAAAGAGAAGGCACAGGACAGTTTTCTCTCGAAAGGATATGTAAGAATACCACTTCATAAGGAAATACAGTTTTGCAGAGTAAAGACATATACGTACGCATTGGAAACTCTTTACGAGAAGAAATAACGCATAGTACAAAATTAGCTTGTATCTCCAAAACTACACGTTGTATCTCGAAAAGAAGTGTTGTGGCATGTACGTCTTAACATGTAGCATCTAAAGAGAACCAAAAGGAGAATTTTCTTTCGTCAAAATTTTTCAGAAAATCACGTTTTAAGGAAATCCCGCATCGTGCGAAATTATCTTGTTTTTCCTAAACAACACGTTGTAAGTCGAAAAGCTTTCATGTTGCGTGTATGTCTACGTGTGTAGCCTCAAAAGAGAAGGCACAGGACAGTTTTCTCTCGAAAGGATATGTAAGAATACCACTTCATAAGGAAATACAGTTTTGCAGAGTAAAGACATATACGTACGCATTGGAAACTCTTAACGAGAAGAAATAACGCATAGTAAAAAATTAGCTTGTATCTCCAAAACTACACGTTGTATCTCGAAAGAATTGTTGTGGCGTGTACGTCTTAACATGTAGCATCTAAAGAGAACCAAAAGGAGAATTTTCTTTCGTCAAAATTTTTCAGAAAATCACGTTTTAAGGAAATCCCGCATCGTGCGAAATTATCTTGTTTTTCCTAAACAACACGTTGTAAGTCGAAAAGCTTTCATGTTGCGTGTATGTCTAAGTGTGTAGCCTCAAAAGAGAAGGCACAGGACAGTTTTCTCTCGAAAGGATATGTAAGAATACCACTTCATAAGGAAATACAGTTTTGCAGAGTAAAGACATATACGTACGCATTGGAAACTCTTTACGAGAAGAAATAACGCATAGTACAAAATTAGCTTGTATCTCCAAAACTACACGTTGTATCTCGAAAAGAATTGTTGTGGCGTGTACGTCTTAACATGTAGCATCTAAAGAGAACCAAAAGGAGAATTTTCTTTCGTCAAAATTTTTCAGAAAATCACGTTTTAAGGAAATCCCGCATCGTGCGAAATTATCTTGTTTTTCCTAAACAACACGTTGTAAGTCGAAAAGCTTTCATGTTGCGTGTATGTCTACGTGTGTAGCCTCAAAAGAGAAGGCACAGGACAGTTTTCTCTCGAAAGGATATGTAAGAATACCACTTCATAAGGAAATACAGTTTTGCAGAGTAAAGACATATACGTACGCATTGGAAACTCTTTACGAGAAGAAATAACGCATAGTACAAAATTAGCTTGTATCTCCAAAACTACACGTTGTATCTCGAAAAGAATTGTTGTGGCGTGTACGTCTTAACATGTAGCATCTAAAGAGAACCAAAAGGAGAATTTTCTTTCGTCAAAATTTTTCAGAAAATCACGTTTTAAGGAAATCCCGCATCGTGCGAAATTATCTTGTTTTTCCTAAACAACACGTTGTAAGTCGAAAAGCTTTCATGTTGCGTGTATGTCTAAGTGTGTAGCCTCAAAAGAGAAGGCACAGGACAGTTTTCTCTCGAAAGGATATGTAAGAATACCACTTCATAAGGAAATACAGTTTTGCAGAGTAAAGACATATACGTACGCATTGGAAACTCTTTACGAGAAGAAATAATGCATAGTACAAAATTAGCTTGTATCTCCAAAACTACACGTTGTATCTCGAAAAGAATTGTTGTGGCGTGTACGTCTTAACATGTAGCATCTAAAGAGAACCAAAAGGAGAATTTTCTTTCGTCAAAATTTTTCAGAAAATCACGTTTTAAGGAAATCCCGCATCGTGCGAAATTATCTTGTTTTTCCTAAACAACACGTTGTAAGTCGAAAAGCTTTCATGTTGCGTGTATGTCTACGTGTGTAGCCTCAAAAGAGAAGGCACAGGACAGTTTTCTCTCCAAAGGATATGTAAGAATACCACTTCATAAGGAAATACAGTTTTGCAGAGTAAAGACATATACGTACGCATTGGAAACTCTTTACGAGAAGAAATAACGCATAGTACAAAATTAGCTTGTATCTCCAAAACTACACGTTGTATCTCGAAAAGAATTGTTGTGGCGTGTACGTCTTAACATGTAGCATCTAAAGAGAACCAAAAGGAGAATTTTCTTTCGTCAAAATTTTTCAGAAAATCACGTTTTAAGGAAATCCCGCATCGTGCGAAATTATCTTGTTTTTCCTAAACAACACGTTGTAAGTCGAAAAGCTTTCATGTTGCGTGTATGTCTAAGTGTGTAGCCTCAAAAGAGAAGGCACAGGACAGTTTTCTCTCGAAAGGATATGTAAGAATACCACTTCATAAGGAAATACAGTTTTGCAGAGTAAAGACATATACGTACGCATTGGAAACTCTTTACGAGAAGAAATAACGCATAGTACAAATTTAGCTTGTATCTCCAAAACTACACGTTGTATCTCGAAAAGAATTGTTGTGGCGTGTACGTCTTAACATGTAGCATCTAAAGAGAACCAAAAGGAGAATTTTCTTTCGTCAAAATTTTTCAGAAAATCACGTTTTAAGGAAATCCCGCATCGTGCGAAATTATCTTGTTTTTCCTAAACAACACGTTGTAAGTCGAAAAGCTTTCATGTTGCGTGTATGTCTACGTGTGTAGCCTCAAAAGAGAAGGCACAGGACAGTTTTCTCTCGAAAGGATATGTAAGAATACCACTTCATAAGGAAATACAGTTTTGCAGAGTAAAGACATATACGTACCCATTGGAAACTCTTTACGAGAAGAAATAACGCATAGTACAAAATTAGCTTGTATCTCCAAAACTACACGTTGTATCTCGAAAAGAATTGTTGTGGCGTGTACGTCTTAACATGTAGCATCTAAAGAGAACCAAAAGGAGAATTTTCTTTCGTCAAAATTTTTCAGAAAATCACGTTTTAAGGAAATCCCGCATCGTGCGAAATTATCTTGTTTTTCCTAAACAACACGTTGTAAGTCGAAAAGCTTTCATGTTGCGTGTATGTCTACGTGTGTAGCCTCAAAAGAGAAGGCACAGGACAGTTTTCTCTCGAAAGGATATGTAAGAATACCACTTCATAAGGAAATACAGTTTTGCAGAGTAAAGACATATACGTACGCATTGGAAACTCTTTATGAGAAGAAATAACGCATAGTACAAAATTAGCTTGTATCTCCAAAACTACACGTTGTATCTCGAAAAGAATTGTTGTGGCGTGTACGTCTTAACGTGTAGCATCTAAAGAGAACCAAAAGGAGAATTTTCTTTCGTCAAAATTTTTCAGAAAATCACGTTTTAAGGAAATCCCGCATCGTGCGAAATTATCTTGTTTTTCCTAAACAACACGTTCTAAGTCGAAAAGCTTTCATGTTGAGTGTATGTCTACGTGTGTAGCCTCAAAAGAGAAGGCACAGGACAGTTTTCTCTCGAAAGGATATGTAAGAATACCACTTCATAAGGAAATACAGTTTTGCAGAGTAAAGACATATACGTACGCATTGGAAACTCTTTACGAGAAGAAATAACGCATAGTACAAAATTAGCTTGTATCTCCAAAACTACACGTTGTATCTCGAAAAGAATTGTTGTGGCGTGTACGTCTTAACATGTAGCATCTAAAGAGAACCAAAAGGAGAATTTTCTTTCGTCAAAATTTTTCAGAAAATCACGTTTTAAGGAAATCCCGCATCGTGCGATATTATCTTGTTTTTCCTAAACAACACGTTGTAAGTCGAAAAGCTTTCATGTTGCGTGTACGTCTAAGTGTGTAGCCTCAAAAGAGAAGGCACAGGACAGTTTTCTCTCGAAAGGATATGTAAGAATACCACTTCATAAGGAAATACAGTTTTGCAGAGTAAAGACATATACGTACGCATTGGAAACTCTTTACGAGAAGAAATAACGCATAGTACAAAATTAGCTTGTATCTCCAAAACTACACGTTGTATCTCGAAAAGAATTGTTGTGGCGTGTACGTCTTAACATGTAGCATCTAAAGAGAACCAAAAGGAGAATTTTCTTTCGTCAAAATTTTTCAGAAAATCACGTTTTAAGGAAATCCCGCATCGTGCGAAATTATCTTGTTTTTCCTAAACAACACGTTGTAAGTCGAAAAGCTTTCATGTTGCGTGTATGTCTAAGTGTGTAGCCTCAAAAGAGAAGGCACAGGACAGTTTTCTCTCGAAAGGATATGTAAGAATACCACTTCATAAGGAAATACAGTTTTGCAGAGTAAAGACATATACGTACGCATTGGAAACTCTTTACGAGAAGAAATAACGCATAGTACAAAATTAGCTTGTATCTCCAAAACTACACGTTGTATCTCGAAAAGAATTGTTGTGGCGTGTACGTCTTAACATGTAGCATCTAAAGAGAACCAAAAGGAGAATTTTCTTTCGTCAAAATTTTTCAGAAAATCACGTTTTAAGGAAATCCCGCATCGTGCGAAATTATCTTGTTTTTCCTGAACAACACGTTGTAAGTCGAAAAGCTTTCATGTTGCGTGTATGTCTAAGTGTGTAGCCTCAAAAGAGAAGGCACAGGACAGTTTTCTCTCGAAAGGATATGTAAGAATACCACTTCATAAGGAAATACAGTTTTGCAGAGTAAAGACATATACGTACGCATTGGAAACTCTTTACGAGAAGAAATAACGCATAGTACAAAATTAGCTTGTATCTCCAAAACTACACGTTGTATCTCGAAAAGAATTGTTGTGGCGTGTATGTCTTAACATGTAGCATCTAAGGAGAACCAAAAGGAGAATTTTCTTTCGTCAAAATTTTTCAGAAAATCACGTTTTAAGGAAATCCCGCATCGTGCGAAATTATCTTGTTTTTCCTGAACAACACGTTGTAAGTCGAAAAGCTTTCATGTTGCGTGTATGTCTAAGTGTGTAGCCTCAAAAGAGAAGGCACAGGACAGTTTTCTCTCGAAAGGATATGTAAGAATACCACTTCATAAGGAAATACAGTTTTGCAGAGTAAAGACATATACGTACGCATTGGAAACTCTTTATGAGAAGAAATAACGCATAGTACAAAATTAGCTTGTATCTCCAAAACTACACGTTGTATCTCGAAAAGAATTGTTGTGGCGTGTACGTCTTAACATGTAGCATCTAAAGAGAACCAAAAGGAGAATTTTCTTTCGTCAATATTTTTCAGAAAATCACGTTTTAAGGAAATCCCGCATCGTGCGAAATTATCTTGTTTTTCCTAAACAACACGTTGTAAGTCGAAAAGCTTTCATGTTGCGTGTATGTCTAAGTGTGTAGCCTCAAAAGAGAAGGCACAGGACAGTTTTCTCTCGAAAGGATATGTAAGAATACCACTTCATAAGGAAATACAGTTTTGCAGAGTAAAGACATATACGTACGCATTGGAAACTCTTTATGAGAAGAAATAACGCATAGTACAAAATTAGCTTGTATCTCCAAAACTACACGTTGTATCTCGAAAAGAATTGTTGTGGCGTGTACGTCTTAACATGTAGCATCTAAAGAGAACCAAAAGGAGAATTTTCTTTCGTCAAAATTTTTCAGAAAATCACGTTTTAAGGAAATCCCGCATCGTGCGAAATTATCTTGTTTTTCCTAAACAACACGTTGTAAGTCGAAAAGCTTTCATGTTGCGTGTATGTCTACGTGTGTAGCCTCAAAAGAGAAGGCACAGGACAGTTTTCTCTCCAAAGGATATGTAAGAATACCACTTCATAAGGAAATACAGTTTTGCAGAGTAAAGACATATACGTACGCATTGGAAACTCTTTACGAGAAGAAATAACGCATAGTACAAAATTAGCTTGTATCTCCAAAACTACACGTTGTATCTCGAAAAGAATTGTTGTGGCGTGTACGTCTTAACATGTAGCATCTAAAGAGAACCAAAAGGAGAATTTTCTTTCGTCAAAATTTTTCAGAAAATCACGTTTTAAGGAAATCCCGCATCGTGCGAAATTATCTTGTTTTTCCTAAACAACACGTTGTAAGTCGAAAAGCTTTCATGTTGCGTGTATGTCTAAGTGTGTAGCCTCAAAAGAGAAGGCACAGGACAGTTTTCTCTCGAAAGGATATGTAAGAATACCACTTCATAAGGAAATACAGTTTTGCAGAGTAAAGACATATACGTACGCATTGGAAACTCTTTACGAGAAGAAATAACGCATAGTACAAAATTAGCTTGTATCTCCAAAACTACACGTTGTATCTCGAAAAGAATTGTTGTGGCGTGTACGTCTTAACATGTAGCATCTAAAGAGAACCAAAAGGAGAATTTTCTTTCGTCAAAATTTTTCAGAAAATCACGTTTTAAGGAAATCCCGCATCGTGCGAAATTATCTTGTTTTTCCTAAACAACACGTTGTAAGTCGAAAAGCTTTCATGTTGCGTGTATGTCTACGTGTGTAGCCTCAAAAGAGAAGGCACAGGACAGTTTTCTCTCCAAAGGATATGTAAGAATACCACTTCATAAGGAAATACAGTTTTGCAGAGTAAAGACATATACGTACGCATTGGAAACTCTTTACGAGAAGAAATAACGCATAGTACAAAATTAGCTTGTATCTCCAAAACTACACGTTGTATCTCGAAAAGAATTGTTGTGGCGTGTACGTCTTAACATGTAGCATCTAAAGAGAACCAAAAGGAGAATTTTCTTTCGTCAAAATTTTTCAGAAAATCACGTTTTAAGGAAATCCCGCATCGTGCGAAATTATCTTGTTTTTCCTAAACAACACGTTGTAAGTCGAAAAGCTTTCATGTTGCGTGTATGTCTAAGTGTGTAGCCTCAAAAGAGAAGGCACAGGACAGTTTTCTCTCGAAAGGATATGTAAGAATACCACTTCATAAGGAAATACAGTTTTGCAGAGTAAAGACATATACGTACGCATTGGAAACTCTTTACGAGAAGAAATAACGCATAGTACAAATTTAGCTTGTATCTCCAAAAGTACACGTTGTATCTCGAAAAGAATTGTTGTGGCGTGTACGTCTTAACATGTAGCATCTAAAGAGAACCAAAAGGAGAATTTTCTTTCGTCAAAATTTTTCAGAAAATCACGTTTTAAGGAAATCCCGCATCGTGCGAAATTATCTTGTTTTTCCTAAACAACACGTTGTAAGTCGAAAAGCTTTCATGTTGCGTGTATGTCTACGTGTGTAGCCTCAAAAGAGAAGGCACAGGACAGTTTTCTCTCGAAAGGATATGTAAGAATACCACTTCATAAGGAAATACAGTTTTGCAGAGTAAAGACATATACGTACCCATTGGAAACTCTTTACGAGAAGAAATAACTCATAGTACGAAATTAGCTTGTATCTCCAAAACTACACGTTGTATCTCGAAAAGAATTGTTGTGGCGTGTACGTCTTAACATGTAGCATCTAAAGAGAACCAAAAGGAGAATTTTCTTTCGTCAAAATTTTTCAGAAAATCACGTTTTAAGGAAATCCCGCATCGTGCGAAATTATCTTGTTTTTCCTAAACAACACGTTGTAAGTCGAAAAGCTTTCATGTTGCGTGTATGTCTACGTGTGTAGCCTCAAAAGAGAAGGCACAGGACAGTTTTCTCTCGAAAGGATATGTAAGAATACCACTTCATAAGGAAATACAGTTTTGCAGAGTAAAGACATATACGTACGCATTGGAAACTCTTTACGAGAAGAAATAACGCATAGTACAAAATTAGCTTGTATCTCCAAAACTACACGTTGTATCTCGAAAAGAATTGTTGTGGCGTGTACGTCTTAACGTGTAGCATCTAAAGAGAACCAAAAGGAGAATTTTCTTTCGTCAAAATTTTTCAGAAAATCACGTTTTAAGGAAATCCCGCATCGTGCGAAATTATCTTGTTTTTCCTAAACAACACGTTCTAAGTCGAAAAGCTTTCATGTTGAGTGTATGTCTACGTGTGTAGCCTCAAAAGAGAAGGCACAGGACAGTTTTCTCTCGAAAGGATATGTAAGAATACCACTTCATAAGGAAATACAGTTTTGCAGAGTAAAGACATATACGTACGCATTGGAAACTCTTTACGAGAAGAAATAACGCATAGTACAAAATTAGCTTGTATCTCCAAAACTACACGTTGTATCTCGAAAAGAATTGTTGTGGCGTGTACGTCTTAACATGTAGCATCTAAAGAGAACCAAAAGGAGAATTTTCTTTCGTCAAAATTTTTCAGAAAATCACGTTTTAAGGAAATCCCGCATCGTGCGAAATTATCTTGTTTTTCCTAAACAACACGTTGTAAGTCGAAAAGCTTTCATGTTGCGTGTATGTCTAAGTGTGTAGCCTCAAAAGAGAAGGCACAGGACAGTTTTCTCTCGAAAGGATATGTAAGAATACCACTTCATAAGGAAATACAGTTTTGCAGAGTAAAGACATATACGTACGCATTGGAAACTCTTTACGAGAAGAAATAACGCATAGTACAAAATTAGCTTGTATCTCCAAAACTACACGTTGTATCTCGAAAAGAATTGTTGTGGCGTGTACGTCTTAACATGTAGCATCTAAAGAGAACCAAAAGGAGAATTTTCTTTGGTCAAAATTTTTCAGAAAATCACGTTTTAAGGAAATCCCGCATCGTGCGAAATTATCTTGTTTTTCCTAAACAACACGTTGTAAGTCGAAAAGCTTTCATGTTGCGTGTATGTCTACGTGTGTAGCCTCAAAAGAGAAGGCACAGGACAGTTTTCTCTCGAAAGGATATGTAAGAATACCACTTCATAAGGAAATACAGTTTTGCAGAGTAAAGACATATACGTACGCATTGGAAACTCTTTATGAGAAGAAATAACGCATAGTACAAAATTAGCTTGTATCTCCAAAACTACACGTTGTATCTCGAAAAGAATTGTTTTGGCGTGTACGTCTTAACATGTAGCATCTAAAGGGAACCAAAAGGAGAATTTTCTTTCGTCAAAATTTTTCAGAAAATCACGTTTTAAGGAAATCCCGCATCGTGCGAAATTATCTTGTTTTTCCTAAACAACACGTTGTAAGTCGAAAAGCTTTCATGTTGCGTGTATGTCTAAGTGTGTAGCCTCAAAAGAGAAGGCACAGGACAGTTTTCTCTCGAAAGGATATGTAAGAATACCACTTCATAAAGAAATACAGTTTTGCAGAGTAAAGACATATACGTACGCATTGGAAACTCTACGAGAAGAAATAACGCATAGTACAAAATTAGCTTGTATCTCCAAAACTACACGTTGTATCTCGAAAAGAATTGTTGTGGCGTGTACGTCTTAACATGTAGCATCTAAAGGGAACCAAAAGGAGAATTTTCTTTCGTCAAAATTTTTCAGAAAATCACGTTTTAAGGAAATCCCGCATCGTGCGAAATTATCTTGTTTTTCCTAAACAACACGTTGTAAGTCGAAAAGCTTTCATGTTGCGTGTATGTCTAAGTGTGTAGCCTCAAAAGAGAAGGCACAGGACAGTTTTCTCTCGAAAGGATATGTAAGAATACCACTTCATAAGGAAATACAGTTTTGCAGAGTAAAGACATATACGTACGCATTGGAAACTCTTTACGAGAAGAAATAACGCATAGTACAAAATTAGCTTGTATCTCCAAAACTACACGTTGTATCTCGAAAAGAATTGTTGTGGCGTGTACGTCTTAACATGTAGCATCTAAAGAGAACCAAAAGGAGAATTTTCTTTCGTCAAAATTTTTCAGAAAATCACGTTTTAAGGAAATCCCGCATCGTGCGAAATTATCTTGTTTTTCCTAAACAACACGTTGTAAGTCGAAAAGCTTTCATGTTGCGTGTATGTCTACGTGTGTAGCCTCAAAAGAGAAGGCACAGGACAGTTTTCTCTCGAAAGGATATGTAAGAATACCACTTCATAAGGAAATACAGTTTTGCAGAGTAAAGACATATACGTACGCATTGGAAACTCTTTACGAGAAGAAATAACGCATAGTACAAAATTAGCTTGTATCTCCAAAACTACACGTTGTATCTCGAAAAGAATTGTTGTGGCGTGTACGTCTTAACGTGTAGCATCTAAAGAGAACCAAAAGGAGAATTTTCTTTCGTCAAAATTTTTCAGAAAATCACGTTTTAAGGAAATCCCGCATCGTGCGAAATTATCTTGTTTTTCCTAAACAACACGTTGTAAGTCGAAAAGCTTTCATGTTGCGTGTATGTCTAAGTGTGTAGCCTCAAAAGAGAAGGCACAGGACAGTTTTCTCTCGAAAGGATATGTAAGAATACCACTTCATAAGGAAATACAGTTTTGCAGAGTAAAGACATATACGTACGCATTGGAAACTCTTTACGAGAAGAAATAACGCATAGTACAAAATTAGCTTGTATCTCCAAAACTACACGTTGTATCTCGAAAAGAATTGTTGTGGCGTGTACGTCTTAACATGTAGCATCTAAAGAGAACCAAAAGGAGAATTTTCTTTCGTCAAAATTTTTCAGAAAATCACGTTTTAAGGAAATCCCGCATCGTGCGAAATTATCTTGTTTTTCCTAAACAACACGTTGTAAGTCGAAAAGCTTTCATGTTGCGTGTATGTCTAAGTGTGTAGCCTCAAAAGAGAAGGCACAGGACAGTTTTCTCTCGAAAGGATATGTAAGAATACCACTTCATAAGGAAATACAGTTTTGCAGAGTAAAGACATATACGTACGCATTGGAAACTCTTTACGAGAAGAAATAACGCATAGTATAAAATTAGCTTTTACGTATTTGTCTTTACTCTCCAACACTGTATTTCCTTATAACGTTGTATTCTTACATGTTCTTTCGAGAGAAAACTCTCCTGTGCATTCTCTTTTGAGGCTACACGCTGAGACATACATGCAACACCAAAGCTTTTCGTGTTACAAGTTGTTTAGGAAAAACAAGATAATTTCGCACGATGGGGGATTTCCTTAAAACGTGGTTTTCTGACAAATTTTGACGAAAGAAAATTCTCCTTTGTGTTCTCTTTTGCGGCTACACGTTTAGACGTACACGCCAAACCAAACCTTTTCGAGTTACCACGTGTTGTTTAGGAGATACAAGCTAATTTTGTATGATGCGTTATTTCTTCTCCTAAAGTGTTTCCAATATGTACTTATTTGCCTTTACTCGGCAAAATTGTATTTCTTTATAACGTCTATTCTTACATATTCTTTCGAGAGAAAACTCTTCTGTGCCTTCGCTTTTGTGGCTCCACGCTTAGACATACACGCAACACCAAAGTTTTTTGAGTTACAACATGTTGTTTAGGAAAAAGAAGATGATTTCGCACGATGCTGGATTTCCTTAAAACGTGGTATTCTGAAAAATCTAACGAAAGAAAATTGTCCTGTGGGTTCTCTTTTGAGGCTACACGTTTAGACGTACACGCCACACCAAATCTTTTCGAGTTACAACGTGTTGTTTAGGAGAAACAAGTTAATTTTTTACGATGCGTTATTTCTTCTCGTAGAGAGTTTCCAATATGTACGTATTTGTCTTTACTCTGCAACAATGTATTTCCTTATAACGTGGTATTCTTAAATATTCTTTCGAGAAAAAACTCTCCTTTACATTCTCTTTTGAGGCTACACGCTTAGACATACACGCAACACCAAAGCTTTTCGAGTTACAACTTGTTGTTTAGGAAAAACAAGATAATTTTGCACGATGAGGGATTTCCTTAAAACGTGGTTTTCTCACATATTTTGACGAAAGAAAATTCTCCTGTGGGTTCTCTTTTGAGGCTACACGTTTAGCTGTACACGCCACACCAAATCCTTTCGAGTTACAACCGGTTGTTTAGGCGATACGAGCTAATTTTGTATGATGCATTAGTTCTTCTCGTAAAGTGTTTCCAATACATACGTATTTGTCTTTACTCTGCAACACTGTATTTCCTTATAATGTGATATTCTTACATATTCTTTTGAGGGAAAACTCTCCTGTGTGTTCTCTTTTGAGGCTACATGCTTAGACATACACACAACACCAAAGATTTTCGAGTTACAACGTGTTGTTTAGGAAAAACTAGATAATTTCGCACAATGCGAGATTTCCTTAAAACGTGGTTTCTGACAAATTTTGATGAAAGAAAATTCTCCTGTGGGTTCTCTTTTGAGGCTACACGTTGAGACGTACACGTCACACCAAAACTTTTCGAGTTACAACGAGTTGTTTAGGAGACACAGCTAATTTTGTATGATGCGGTATTTCTTCTTTTAAAGTGTTTCCAATATGTATGTATTTGTCTTTACTCTGCAACACTGTATTTCCTTATAACGTGGTATTCTTACATATTCTTTCGGGAGAAAACTCTCCTGTGCATTCCCTTTTGTGGCTACACACTTAGTCATACACGCAACACCAAAGCTTTTCGAGTTACAACTTGTTGTTTAGGAAAAACAAGATAATTTCGCAGGATGCGGGATTTCGTTAAAACGTGATTTTCTGAAAAATATTGAAGAAAGAAAATTCTCCTATGGGTTCTCTTTTCAGGCTACACGTTTAGACGTACACGCCACACCAAGTCCTTTCGAGTTACCACGTGTTGTTTAGGAGATACAAGCTAATTTTTTACAATGCGTTATTTCTTCTCGTAAAGTGTTTCCATCAAGTATGTATTTGTCTTTACTCTGCAACACTGTATTCCCTTATAACGTTGTATTCTTACATGTTCTTTCGAGAGAAAACTCTCCTGTGCGTACTCTTTAGAGGCTACACGCTTAAACATACACGCAACGCCAAAGATTTTCGAGTTACAATGTGTTGTTTAGGAAAAGCAAGATAATTTCGCACGATGCGAGATTTCCATAAAACGTGGTTTATGAAAAATTTTGACAAAAGAAAGTTTTCCTGTGGGTTCTCTTTTGAGGCTACACGTGTAGAAGTACGAGCCACAACAAATCTTTTCGAGTTCCAATTGTTGTTTAGGAGATACAAGATAATTTTGTACGATGTGTTATTTCCTCTCTTAAAGTGTTTCCAATACGTACGTATTTGTCTTTATTCTGCAACACTGTATTTTCTCATAACATGGTATTCTTACAAATTCTTTCGAGAGAAAACTCTCCTGTACATTCTCTTTTGAGGCTACAAGCTTAGACAAACACCCAACTCCAAAGCTTTTCGAGTTACAACATGTTGTTCAGGAAAAAGAAGATGATTTGGCACGATGCGGGATTTCCTTAAAACGTGGTTTTCTGAAAAATTTTGACGAAAGAAAATTCTCCTGTGGGTTCTCTTTTGAGGCTACACGTTTAGACGTACACGCCGCACCAAATCTTTTCGAGTTACAACGTTTTGTTTAGGAGATACAAGCTAATTTTCTACGATGCGTTACTTCTTCTCGTAAAGTGTTTCCAATATGTACATATTTGTCTGCTCTGCAACACTGTATTTCCTTATGACGTGGTATTCTTACATATTATTTCGAGAGAAAACTATCCTGTGCGTTCTCTTTTGAGGCTACACACTTAGACATACAGGCAACACCAAAGCTTTTCGAGTTACAACATGTTGTTTAGGAAAAACAAGATAATTTCGCACGATGCAGGATTTCCTTAAAACGTGGTTTTCTGACAAATTTTGACGAAAGAAAATTCTCCTGTCGGTTCACTTTTGGGGCTACACATTTAGACGTACACGCCACACCAAATCCTTTAGAGTTACCACGTGTTGTTTAGGAGATACAAGCTAATTTTGTATGATGCGTTATTTCTTCTCGTAAAGTGTTTCCAATACGTACGTATTTGTCTTTACTCTGCAACACTGTATTTCCTTTTAACGTTGTATTATTACATGTTCTTTTGAGAGAAAACTCTCCTGTGCATTGTCTTTAGAGGCAACATGCTCAGACATACACGCAACACCAAAGCTTTTCGAGTTACAACGTGTTGTTTAGGAAAAACAAGATAATTTTGCACGATGCGGGATTTCCTTAAAACGTGGTTCTTTGACAAATTTTGACGAAAAAAAGTTCTCCTGTTGGTTCTCTTTTGAGGCTACAAGTGTAGAAGTACGAGCCACACCAAATATTTTCGAGTTATAACGTGTTGTTTAGGAGATACAAGCAAATTTTGTACGATGCGTTATTTCTTCCCTAAATTGTTTCCAATATGTCGTTATTTATCTTTACTCTGCAACACTGTATTTTCTTATAACGTGGTATTCTTACATATTCTTTCGAGGGAAAACTCTCCTGTGCATGCTCTTTTGAGGCTACACGCTTAGACGAACACGCACGCCAAAGCTTTTCGAGTTACAACGTGTTGTTTAGGAAAAAGAAGATAATTTCGCACGATGCGAGATTTCCATAATACGTGGTTTTCAGACAAATTTTGACGAAAGAAAGTTCTCCTCTGGGTTCTCTTTTGAGGCTACACGTGTAGAGGTACGAGCCACACCAAATCTTTTCGAGTTACAATGTGTTGTTTAGGAGATACAAGCTAATTTTGTACAATGCGTTATTTCTTCTCTTAAAGTGTTTCCAATATGTACGTAGTTGTCTTTATTCTGCAACACTGTATTTCCTTATAACGTGGTATTCTTACATATTCTTTCGAGAGAAAACTCTCCTGTGCATTCTCTTTTGAGGCTACATGCTTAGACATACACGCAACACCAAAGCTTTTCGAGTTACAACGTGTTGTTTAGGAAAAACAAGATAATTTCGCACGATGCGCTATTTCCTTAAAACGTGGTTTCAGACAAATTTTGATGAAAGAAAATTCTCCTGTGGGTTCTCGTTTGAGGCTACACTTTTAGACGTACATGTCACACCAAATCTTTTCGAGTTACAACGTGTTGTTTAGGAGATACAAGCTCATTTTTTACGATGCATTATTTCTTCTCGTAAAGTGTTTCCAATATGTACTTATTTGTCTTTACTCTGCAAAATTGTATTTCCTTTTAACGTGGTATTCTTACATATTCTTTCAAGAGAACACTCTCCTGTGCCTTCTCTTTTGAGTCTCCACGCTTACACATACACGCAACACCAACGCTTTTCGAGTTACAACATGTTGTTTAGGAAAAAGAAGATGATTTCGCACGATGCGGGATTTCCTTAAAACGTGGTTTTCTGAAAAATTTTGACGAAAGAAAATTCTCCTGTGGGTTCTCTTTTGAGGCTACATGTTTAGATGTACACGCCACACCAAATCTTTTCGAGTTACAACGTGTTGTTTTGGAGATACAAGCTAATTTTGTACGATGCGTTAATTCTTCTCATAAAGTGTTTCCAATACATACGTATTTGTCTTTACTCTGCAACACTGTATTTCCTTATAACGTGGTATTCTTACATATTCTTTCGAGAGAAAAGTATCCTGTGCGTTCCCTTTTGAGGCTGCACACTTAGACATACAGGCAACATCAATGCTTTTAGAGTTACAACGTGTTGTTTATGAAAAACAAGATTATTTCGCACGATGCGGGATTTCCTTAAAACGTGGTTTTCTGACAAATTTTGACGAATGAAAATTCTCCTGTGGGTTCTCTTTTGAGGCTCCACGTTTAGACATACACGCCACACCAAATCCTTTCGAGTTACCACGTGTTGCTTAGGAGATACAAGCTAATTTTCTACGATGCGTTATTTCTTCTCGTAAAGTGTTTCCAATAATTACGTATTTGTCTTTACTCTGCAACACTGTATTTCCTTATAACGTTGTATTCTTACATGTTATTTCGAGAGAAAACTCTCCTGTGCGTTCTCTTTAGAGGCTACAGGCTTAGACATACACGAAACACCAAAGCTTTTTGAGTTACAACATGTTGTTTATGAAAAACAAGATAATTTTGCACGATGCGAGATTTCCTTAAAACGTGGTTTTCTGACAAATTTTGACGAAAGAAAGTTATCCTGTGGTTTCTCTTTTGAGGGTACACGTGTAGACGTACGAGCCACACCAAATCTTTTCGAGTTACAACGTGTTGTTTAGGAGATACAAGCAAATTTTGTAAGATGCGTTATTTCTTCTCCTAAGTGTTTCCAATATGTCCTTATTTGCCTTTACTCTGCAACATTGTATTTCCATATAACGTGGTATTCTTACATATTCTTTCGAGGGAAAACGCTCCTGTGCGTTCTCTTTTGAGGCTACACGTTTAGACATACACGCAACGCCAAAGCTTTTCGAGTTACAACGTGTTGTTTAGGAAAAACAAGATAATTTCGCACGATGCGAGATTTCCATAAAACGTGGTTTTCTGAAAAATTTTGATGAAAGAAAGTTCTCCTGTGGGTTCTCTTTTGAGGCTACACTTCTAGAGGTACGAGCCACACTAAATCTTTTCGAGTTACAAAGTGTTCTTTAGGAGATACAAGCTAATTTTGGACGATGCGTTATTTCTTCTCTTAAAGTGTTTCCAATATGTACGTAGTTGTCTTTACTCTGCAACACTGTATTTCCTTATAACATGGTATTCCTACATATTCTTTCAAGAGAAAACTCTCCTGTGCGTTCTCTTTTGAGGCTACAAGCTTAGACATACACGCAACACCAAAGCTTTTCGATTTACAACGTGTTGTTTAGGAAAAACAAGATAATTTCGCACGATGCGAGATTTCCTTTAAACGTGGTTTCTGACAAATTTTGATGAAAGAAAATTCTCCTGTGGGTTCTCTTTTGAGGCTAAACGTTTAGACATACACGTCACACCAAATCTTTTCGAGTTACAACGTGTTGTTTAGGAGATACAAGCTAATTTTTTACGATCCATTCTTCCTTCTCATAAAGTGTTTCCAATATGTACTTATTTGTCTTTACTCTGCAAAATTGTATTTCCTTATAACGTGGTATTCTTACATATTCTTTCGAGAGAAAACTCTCCTGTGCCTTCTCTTTTGAGGCTCCATGCTTACACATACACGCAACACCAAAGCTTTTCAAGTTACAACATGTTGTTTAGGAAAAAGAAGATGATTTCGCACGATGGGGATTTCCTTAACACGTGGTTTTCTGAAAAATTTTGACGAAAGAAAATTCTCCTTTGGGTTCTCTTTTGAGGCTACATGTTTAGACGTACACGCCACACCAAATCTGTTCGAGTTACAACGTATTGTTTAGGAGATACAAGCTAATTTTTTACAATGCGTTAATTCTTCTCATAAAGTGTTTCCAATACATACATATTTGTCTTTACTCTGCAACATTGTATTTCCTTATAACGTGGTATTCTTACATATTCTTTCAATAGAAAACTGTCCTGTGCGTTCTCCTTTGAGGCCACACGTTTAGACATACACGCAACATCAAAGCTTTTCGATTTACAACGTGTTGTTTAGGAAAAACAAGATAATTTCGCACAATGCGAGATTTCCTTAAAACGTGGTTTTCTGACAAATTTTGACGAAAGAAAATTCTCCTGTGGGTTCTCTTTTGAGGCTACACGTTTCAACTTACACGCCACACCAAATCCTTCGAGTTACAACGTGTTGTTTAGGAAATACAAGCTAATTTTTTACGATGTATTATTCCTTCTCGTAAAGTGTTTCCAATAATTTAGTATCTGTCTTTACTCTGCAACACTGTATTTCCTTATAACGTGGTATTCTTACATATTCTTTTGAGAGAATACTCTCCTGTGCCTTCTCTTTTGAGGCTACACGCTTAGACATACACGCAACACCAAAGCTTTTCGAGTTACAACGTGTTGTTTAGGAAGAACAAGATAATTTCGCACGATGCGGGATTTCCTTAAAACGTGGTTTTCTGAAAAATTTTGACGAAAGAAAATTCTCCTGTGGGTTCTCTTTTGAGGCTACATGTTTAGATGTACACGCCACAACAAATCCTTTCGAGTTACAACGTTTTGTTTAGGAGATACAAGCTAATTTTGTAAGATGCGTTAATTCTTCTCATAAAGTGTTTCCAATACTTACGAATTTGTCTTTACTCTGCAACACTGTATTTCCTTATAACGTGGTATTCTTACATATTCTTTCGAGGGAAAACTCTCCTGTGCGTTCTCTTTCGAGGCTACACGCTTAGACAAACACACAACACCAAAGCTTTTCGAGTTACAACGTGTTGTTTAGGAAAAAACAAGATAATTTCGCATGATGCGAGATTTCCATAAATCGTGGTTTTCTGAAAAATTTTAACGAAAGAATTTCCTCCTGTGGGTTCTCTTTTGAGGCTACACTTGTAGAGGTATGAGCCACACCAAATCTTTTCGAGTTACAAAGTTTTGTTTAGGAGATACAAGCTAATTTTGTACGATGCGTTATTTCTTCTCTTAAAGTGTTTCCAATATGTACGTATTTGTCTTTACTCTGCAACACTGTATTTCCTTATAACGTGGTATTCCTACATTTTCTTTCGAGAGAAAACTCTCCTGTGCGTTCTCTTTTGAGGCTACACGCTTAGACATACACGCAACACCAAAGCTTTTCGATTTACAACGTGTTGTTTATGAAAAACAAGATAATTTCACACGATGCGAGATTTCCTTAAAACGTGGTTTCTGACAAATTTTGATGAAAGAAAATTCTTGGGCCTGGGAGCGGCAGCAGCAGCAGCAGTAGCAGCAGCAGCGGCTGGTCCAGAGGAAGGGCCATCAGCAGTAGAACCAAGCGGACAGGGTCCAGGCAGACCTGGTACCCACGACCACTGGCCATCGCTGGCCAGGCAGGCTGCAAGCAGCGGCGGATTTACGGTGCCTTTCACCACACGGAAGCCACATCAGAACTCTGCCTCCCGCCAGTCAGTTACGTGGGCTCCATATTGGTTCTCGGTCGCCAGAGAAATCAGACTGAGGTACGCAAATATAACCCGAGAACAACATCGCGGGGGTCTAAGCCCGACGGGCGTTGGCAGGCACCCAGGCCCTGAGCTGATCGGGGGTCCACCGGGGTGCAAACCCGGCCAGGAGGTTTTTTTCCTCCCGGGCCGGCGCGCGCACCACCACCATTTTGCCTGGGGGAAGCCAGGGAGACCTAGCAGGCAAAACCAAACCGGCTAACAGGCATAGCCCGAGGCGGACATAGCAGGGGTCTCAGACGGTCAGTCCCTGGACTTCCCCCAGGCCCTGGGCTGCTCGGTGGGCCATCTGTGTGCTGACCCGGCCAGGAGGTTGTTTATCCGGGCCAGTTTGCGCACCACCACCATTTTGCCTACGGGAAGCCAGAGAGACCTAGCAGGCAAAACCAAACTAGCTAACAGGCATAGCCAGAGGCGGACATAGCAGGGGTCTCAGACGGTCAGGCCCTAGACTGACCCCCAGGCCCTGGGCTGCTCGTTGGGCCATCTGTGTGCTGACCCAGCCAGGAGGTTGTTAGCCCAGCAGACTCTCCCAGCACTCTCAGGGAACTCGCACACGCCACCATCCTAGCCACCTGACACACCCAATTAACACCCACAGCTGAGGGGAACTTTGCACCGACATTGGCCTGCCAGGCTTTTGCCTAGACTCAGGGCCTGAGCAGCTAGGCTAGCCTTGTGTGCACCAACCCGGTTGGGAGTTCTGCTGCCCAGATCAGCCTGGGCGGCAGCACCACATCTCCAAGTCCTGCAAGTGGCTAGCTGGGTTTCCGGGTGGCCAGCTGGGAGAAGTCAGTGTGCTCCAGTGAATCCAGCGGGCCCCAGCAGGAGCCTTCGGGTGCCTGCTTTGGGATCTGAACAGCCTGGGCAGCAGCACCCTGTCTACAAGCAGTGCAGGAGGTAAGCTGTGCACCAGAGGCCAACGGGGAAGGGGCAGCTTGCACTGGTGAGTCCAGCACTGACAAGACAAACTAACACCAGTGAGAACTAGATGGCAAAAGGCAAACGCAGGAACGTCACTAACAGAAATCAAGGCAATATGGCAACATCTGAACCCAATTCTCCTCTACCAACATGTCCTGGATACCCCATCACACCAGTAAAACAAGATTTGGATTTAAAATCACTGGTCATGATGCTGGTACAGGAACACATGAAGGACATACTTAAAGAAATTCAGGAGAAAATGGATCAAAAGTTAGAAGCCCTTGCAAGGGAAACACAAAAATCATTGAAAGAAATCCAGGAGAATACAAAAGCCAACAAGGAGGAAATGCAAAAAACACTTAAAGAAATACAGGAGAACTTTGGTCAACAGGCTGAGGTCATGAAAGACGAAACACAAAAATCTCTTAATGAAATGCAGGAGAACTTTGGTCAACAGGCTGAGCTCATGAAAGAGGAAACACAAAAATCTCTTAAAGAATTACAGGAAAACACAAACATGCAAGTGAAGGAGCTAAGCAAAACCATCCAGGATCAAAAATCAGAAGTAGAAACAACTAAGAAAACTCAAAGGGAGACAACTTTGGAGATAGAAAGCCTTGGGAAGAAATCAGGGGACAGAGATGCAAATATCAACAACAGAATACACGAGATAGAAGAAAGAATCTCAGATGCTGAAGATTCCATAGAAACCATGGACTCAACAGTTAAAGAAAATGCAAAATGCAAAAAGCTTGTAACCCAAAATATCCAGGAAATCCAGGACACAATGAGAAGACCAAACCTAAGGATTATAGGCATAGATGAGAGTGAAGATTTACAACTTAAAGGGCCAGCAAATATCTTCAATAAAATTATGGAAGAAAACTTCCCTAACCTAAAGAGAGAGATGCCCATGAATATACAAGAAGCCTACAGAACTCCAAACAGACTGGACCAGAAGAGAAATACTTCCCGTCACATAATAATCAAAACACCAAATGTTCTAAACAAAGAAAGAATACTAAAGGCAGTAAGAGAAAAAGGCCAAGTAACATGTAAAGGAAGACCTATCAGAATCACAGCAGACTTTTCACCGGAGACTATGAAGGCTAGAAGGTCCTGGGCAGATCTCATGCAGACTCTAAGAGAACACAAATGCCAACGAAAACAACTATATCCAGCAAAACTCTCAATCACCATAGATGGAGAAACTAAGATATTTCATGACAAAACCAAGTTTACCCAATATCTATCCACAAACCCGGCCCTAAAAAGGATAATAGGAAGACAACACCAATACAAGGAGGGAAACTTCACCCTGGAAAAAGCAAGATAGTAACCTTTCATCAAACCCAAAAGAAGTTAAGCATTCAAATTTAAAAAATAACGTCAAAAATGATAGGAAGTAACAATCACTATTCCTTAATATCTCTTAGCATCAATGGACTTAATGCCCCAACAAAAAGACACAGACTAACTGAATGGATACGTAAACAGGACCCTACATTTTGCTGCTTACAGGAAACACACCTCAGGTTCAAAGACAATCACTACCTTAGAGTAAAAGTCTGGAAGACAATTTTACAAGCAAATGGTCTCAGGAAACAAGCTGGAGTAGCCATTTTAATATCAGATAAAATTGACTTTCAACCCAAAGTCATCAAAAGAGACCCTGAGGGACACTTCTTGCTGGTCAAAGGAAAAATACAAAAAGAAGAACTGTCAATCCTGAACATCTATGCCCCAAATGCAAGGGCACCCTCTTTCGTAAAAGAAACTTTATTAAAACTAAAAGCACACATTGCACCTAACACAATAATTGTGGGTGACTTCAACACTGCACTTTCCTCAATGGACCGATCAGGAAAACAGAAACTAAACAAGGACACAATGAAACTAATTGAAGCTTTGGACCAATTAGATTTAACAGATATATATAGAACATTCTATCCTAAAACAAAAGAATATACCTTTTTCTCAGCACCTCATGGTACCTTCTCCAAAATCGACCATATAATTGGTCAAAAGACAGACCTCAACAAATATAAGAAGATAGAACTAATACCATGCCTCCTATCTGATCACTATGGAGTAAAAGTGGTCTTCAATAGCAACAGAAACAACAGAAAACCCACATACACGTGGAAACTGAACAATACTCTACTCAATGATACCTTGGTCAAGGAAGAAATAAAGAAAGAAATTAAAGACTTTTTAGAACACAATAAAAATGAAAACACAACATACCCAAATCAATGGGACACAATGAAAGCAGTGCTAAGAGGAAAACTCATAGCCCTGAGTGCCTCCAAAAAGAAAATGGAGAGAGCATACATTACCAGCTTAATGACACACCTGAAAGCCCTAGAACAAAAAGAAGCTATTTCACCCAGGAGGAGTAGAAGGCAGGAAATCATCAAACTCAGGGCCGAAATCAATCAAGTAGAAACAAAGAGAACCATACAAAAAATCAACAAAACCAGGAGCTGGTTCTTTGAGAAAATCAACAAGAGAGATAAACCCTTAGCCAGACTGACCAAAGGGCACAGAGAAAGTATCCAAATTAACAAACTTAGAAATGAAAAGGGAGATATAACAACGGAAACTGAGGAAATCCAAAAAATCATCAGATCCTACTACAAGAGCCTGTACTCAACACAACTGGAGAATCTGGAGGAAATGGACAATTTCCTTGACAGATACCAAATACCAAAATTAAATCAGGACCAACTAGACCATCTAAACAGTCCCATAATGCCTAAAGAAATAGAAGGAGTCATAGAAAGTCTTCCAACCAAAAAAAGCACAGGACCAGATGGCTTCAGTGCAGAATTCTACAAGACCTTCAAAGAAGAGTTAACACCAATACTCTTCAAACTATTCCACAAAATAGAAACAGAAGGAACACTACCCAATTCCTTCTACGAAGCCACAATTACGCTGATACCAAAGCCACAAAAAGATCCAACAAAGAAAGAGAACTTCAGACCAATTTCCCTTATGAACATCGATGCAAAAATACTCAATAAAATTCTTGCTTACCGAATCCAAGAACACATCAAAACGATCATCCACCATGATCAAGTAGGCTTTATCCCGGGAATGCAGGGTTGGTTCAATATACGGAAATCCATCAATACAATCCACTACATAAACAAACTCAAATAACAAAACCACATGGTCATTTCATTGGATGCTGAAAAAGCATTTGACAAAATTCAGCATCCCTTCATGCTTAAAGTCTTGGAGAGAACAGGAATTCAAGGCCCATACCTAAACATAGTAAAAGCAATATACAGCAAACCGGTAGCCAGCATCAAACTAAATGGAGAGAAACTTGAAGCAATCCCACTGAAATCAAGGACCAGACAAGGCTGCCCCCTTTCTCCTTATCTTTTCAATATTGTACTTGAGGTACTAGCTCGGGCAATTCGACAACATAAGGAGGTCAAAGGGATACAAATTGGAAAGGAAGAAGTCAAACTATCATTATTTACAGACGACATGATCGTCTACCTAAGTGACCCAAAGAACTCCACTAGAGAGCTCCTACAGCTGATAAACAACTTCAGCAAAGTGGCAGGTTATAAAATCAACTCAAGCAAATCAGTGGCCTTCCTATACTCAAAGGATAAGCAGGCTGAGAAAGAAATTAGGGAAATGACCCCCTTCACAATAGCCTCAAACAGTATAAAGTATCTTGGGGTGACCCTTACCAAACATGTGAAAGATCTGTATGACAAGAACTTCAAGACTCTGAAGAAGGAAATGGAAGAAGACCTCAAAAAATGGGAAAACCTCCCATGCTCATGGATCGGTAGAACCAATATAGTTAAAATGGCCATTCTGCCTAAAGCACTATACAGATTCAATGCAATACCCATCAAAATCCCAACTCAATTCTTCACAGAGTTAGAAAGAGCAATTATCAAATTCATCTGGAACAACAAAAAACCCAGGATAGCTAAAACTATTCTCAGCACAAAAGAAAATCTGGGGGAATCAGTATCCCTGACCTCAAGCAATACTACAGAGCAATAGTGTTAAAAACTGCATGGTGTTGGTACAGTGACAGACAGGAGGATCAATGGAACAGGATTGAAGATCTAGAAATGAACCCACACACCTATGGCCACTTGATCCTTGACAAAGAGGCTGAAAACATCCAATGGAAAAAAGATAGCCTTTTCAACAAATGGTGCTGGTTCAACTGGAGGTCAGCATGCAGAAGAATGCGAATTGATCCATCCTTGTCTCCTTGTACTAAGCTCAAATCCAAATGGATCAAGGACCTCCACATAAAGCCAGACACTCTGAAGCTAATAGAAAAGAAACTGGGGAAGAACCTTGAGGACATCGGTACAGGGAGAAAGTTTCTGAACAGAACACCAATAGCGTATGCTCTAAGAGCAAGAATTGACAAATGGGACCTCATGAAATTACAAAGTTTCTGTAAGGCAAAGGACACCATCAAGAGGAAAAATCGGCAACCAACAAATTGGGAAAAGATCTTCACCAATCCTACATCATATAGAGGGCTAATATCCAATATATATAAAGAACTCAAGAAGTTAGACTCCAGAAAACCAAACAACCCTATTAAAAAATGGGGTACAGAGTTAAACAAAGAATTCTCACCTGAAGAACTTCGGATGGCGGAGAAGCATCTTAAAAAATGCTCAACTTCATTAGTCATCAGGGAAATGCAAATCAAAACAACCCTAAGATTTCATCTTACACCAGTCAGAATGGCTAAGATTAAAAATTCAGGAGACAGCAGGTGTTGGAGAGGGTGTGGAGAAAGAGGAACACTCCTCCACTGCTGGTGGGGTTGCAAATTGGTACAACCACTCTGGAAATCAGTCTGGCGGTTCCTCCGAAAACTGGGCACCTCACTTCCAGAAGATCCTGCTATACCACTCCTGGGCATATACCCAGAAGACTCCCCTCCATGTAATAAGGATACATGTTCTACTATGTTCATAGCAGCCCTATTTATAATTGCCAGATGCTGGAAAGAACCCAGGTATCCCTCAACAGAAGAGTGGATGCAAAAAATGTGGTATATCTACACAATGGAGCACTATTCTGCCATTAGAAACAATGAATTCATGAAATTCTTAGGCAAATGGATGGAGCTAGAGAATATCATACTAAGTGAGGTAACCCAGACTCAAAAGGTGAATCATGGTATGCACTCACTAATAAGTGGATATTAACCTAGAAAACTGGAATACCCAAAACATAATCCACACATCAAATGAGGAACAAGAAGAAAGGAGGAGTGGCCCCTGGTTCTGGAAAGACTCAGTGAAACAGTATTTAGCAAAACCAGAACGGGGAAGTGGGAAGGGGTGGATGGGAGGACAGGGGAAGAGAAGGGGGGCTTTCGGGACTTTCGGGGAGTGGGGGGGCTAGAAAAGGGGAAATCATTTGAAATGTAAATAAATTATATCGAATAAAAAAAAGTTAACACTAAAAAAAAATAAGACAAAAAAAAAAGGAGTGGGAGTGGATGGGTTGGTGAGCAGGCAGAAGGGGTTATGGGATAGTGTGTTTTCAGAGGGGAAACCAGGAATGCAGATAATATTTAAAATGTAAATAAAGAAAATATTTAATTTAAAAAACGTAAAAAAAAAAAAAGAAAGAAAGAAAATTCTCCTGTGGGTTCTCTTTTGAGGCTACACGTTTAGACGTACACGTCACACCAAATCTTTTCGAGTTACAACATGTTGTTTAGGAGATACAAGCTAATTTTTTACGATGCATTCTTTCTTCTCGTAAAGTGTTTCCAATCTGTACTTATTTGTCTTTAATCTGCAAAATTGTATTTCCTTATAACGTGGGATTCTTACATATTCTTTCGAGAGAAAACTCTCCTGTGCCTTCTCTTTTGAGGCTCCACGCTTACACATACACGCAACACCAAAGCTTTTCGAGTTACAACATGTTGTTTAGGAAAAAGAAGATGATTTCGCACGATGGGGGATTTCCTTAAAACGTGGTTTTCTGACAAATTTGGACGAAAGAAAATTCTCCTGTGGGTTCTCTTTTGAGGCTACATGTTTAGAAGTACACGCCACGCCAAACCTTTTCGAGTTACAACGTGTTGTTTAGGAGATACAAGCTAATTTTGTACGATGCTTTAATTCTTCTCGTAAAGTGTTTCCAAAACGTACGTATTTGTCTTTACTCTGCAACACTGTATTTCCTTATAACATGGTATTCTTACATATTCTTTCGAGAGAAAACTATCCTTTGCATTCCCTTTTGAGGCTACACATTTAGACATACAGGCAACACCAATGCTTTTCGAATTACAACGTGTTGTTTATGAAAAACAAGATAATTTCGCACAATGCGGGATTTCCTTAAACCATTGTGTTCTGACAAATTTTGAGGAAAGAAAATTCTCCTGTGGGTTCTCTTTTGATGCTACACGTTTAGACGTGCACGCCACACCAAATCCTTTCCAGTTACCAAGTGTTTAGGAGATACAAGCTAATTTTGTACTATGTGTTATTTCTTCTCTTAAAGTGTTTCCAATAAGTACGCATTTGTCTTTACTCTGCAACACTCTATTTCCTTATAACATTGTATTCTTACATGTTCTTTCAAGAGAAAACTCTCCTGGGAGTTCTCTTTAGAGGCTACACGCTTAGACATACACGCAACACCAAAGCTTTTGGAGTTACAACGTGTTGTTTAGGAAAAACAAGATAATTTCGCACGATGCGGGATTTCCTTAAAACGTGGTTTTCTGACAAATTTTGACGAAAGAAAATTCTACTGTGTCTTCTTTTTTGAGGCTACAGGTTTAGACGTACACGCCACACTGAATCTTTTCGAGTTACCACGTGTTGTTTAGGAGATACAAGCTAATTTTTTACGATGTGTTATTTCTTCTCGTAAAGTGTTTCCCATACATACGTATTTGTCTTTACTCTGCAACACTGTATTTCCTTATAACGTGGTATTCTTATATATTCTTTCGAGAGAAAACTCTCCTGTCCGTTCTCTTTTGAGGCCACACGTTTAGACAAACACGCAACACCAAAGCTTTTCGAGTTATAACGTGTTGTTTAGGAAAAACAAGATAATTTCGCACAATGCGGGATTTCCTTAAAACGTGGTTTTCTGACAAATATTGACAAAAGAAAATTCTCCTGTGGGTTCTCTTTTGAGGCTACAAGTTTCAAATTACATGCCACACCAAATCCTTCGAGTTACAACGTGTTGTTTAGGAAATACAAGCTAATTTTGTACTATGTATTATTCCTTCTCGTAAAGTGTTTCCAATAAGTAAGTATCTGTCTTTACTCTGCAACACTGTATTTCCTTATAACGTGGTATTCTTACATATTCTTTCGAGAGAATACACTACTGTGCCTTCTCTTTTGAGGCTACACGCTTAGACATACACGCAACACCAAAGCTTTTCGAGTTACGACGTGTTGTTTAGGAAAAACAAGATGATTTCGCACGATGCAGGACTTCCTTAAAACGTGGTTTTCTGAAAAAAATTTGACGAAAGAAAATTCTCTTGTGGGTTTTCTTTTGAGGCTACACGTTTAGATGTAAACATCACACCAAATCTTTTCGAGTTACAACGTGTTGTTTAGGAGATACAAACTAATTTTGTACCATGCGTTATTTCTTCTCATTAAGTGTTT